>NC_079167.1:86184371-86216871 GCF_947568905.1 Ostrea edulis
GACATAGACATGGAATTACTTTCGTTTTCCAAACCTACAAGGGCTCGAGTCACGTATACATCTGAGACACATGTGAACATAGGAAGAGGGAGTGCGGAGATAGAACTAGTAGAGCTTGTGAAATACCATAAAATTAGATAAATCTTGGGGGAGGGGGTTATTGAATGAATCACACAAATATTCTCTCTCTTACTAAAAAGAAATTCTATCAGTAATTCAAGGTGACTAACTGTTTTTATCAATGTGTTCTTATTTTCATTACCTTCTACATCTAAAGGCTGAAATCTTGAGTGAACGAATTAAATATCCATCTGTGTTGTGTATTGAGTGACTACATCACATGATATGAAAGACAGAAATATCTTTCATACCTTTTTTTCATAGGATATCTGTATATCACATGCGTAAATTGTGAGAGAAATATGGATAAATATAGTATGTTTTTATAATCAATAATACAAAAATCTCAGAGTTCCAAAAAAAGATTTGGTGGTGAAATACATGTATGTAGTCCAATCCACATCAAATTGCAAAATCATGAGGGGTAAGGGGGGGGGGGGGGGGGGGGGCTATGTTTGTCCTGTGTCCACAAACAAAAATCACAACAAAAACTATCCTAATTATCGCTCCTCTGAAGTTGAAAATTTAATATATGTAATTAGGCACATTCTATAATGGGCGCATTGAAATGGATCAATGGACAAAACAAAATCATTAAAATGCTAATTTGCAATTTCATGAAAGGTGGTTGTTATTTCTGTATTTAGAATAAACAAATGCTTCTCTGTCTAAGACCTTGACCTTGAGTGATGACTCTTTTGCATTTTCATGCCTCCAGGACCTTCTGTTTTACATTAGCCATGTTACAAAGTCAAGACCTGAAGACGACTTTCTCTTACGAGATTTCAATTTTAGAAAATTCCTCGGGAAAACTCCAGATTAAAAAGTCCATAATCAAGTTGGCCATAAATTTTGAAGAAAAACAAAACTTTAAATGGCTTTGAAATTTACTTTTTTTTGTACAGTAAATTGTACAACGGTACCAGATAAGAGTATCTTAAAGAGAGGGTCTTTTTCCTTAAGAAAAACAGAAGAAAAAAGTGAATATATTAAAATAATCAAAATACAACTGTGCTACAAGTAAATAAAACACAGAATTAGGTACAAAAGATTCTGTTAAAGAAACACACGTAACATGTATTCTATAAAGTCAGCAGGCACACATCATGCAGATGTTGACGAGAGGTACCTGGTAAGAGCTGGCCAGTAACAGCTGTTTCTGACCGCTCTCCACGTGACCTTGAGCACTCTCCACCGTGGTCTCTATAGAATCTGAAACAGTTCGGACACACTGTAACAACTTCTCGCTAACACACAATCTAACCAAACTTAAAGACAGAGGTCTGTTTCACAAATCATTATAATAAGCTACACGTTTTTCAAAATCACAGCAGAAACGTAAAATTTTCATGTCATTCAATATTTTCCATTTCATTCTAAATGCAATTGTACATTGTATGTACTACAAGCAATAAAACAATGGGCTTGGATTTGGTAAAAATTATTTTTTCTGTGAAACAAGCCTCTGACCAAAATGCCTTGTGATACACATATGACCTAGTTTTGGATTGTTGTGATACACATATGACCTAGTTTAGGATTGTTGTGATACACATATGACCTAGTTTAGGATTGGCCAAGTGAATACCTCAGGTGATCCTGCTCTAGTTTGCCTGTATAGGGGTCCCCCTCCCCACCCCTCCCTGTGCTGTCCTGACAGCGTATATACCTGGTAATTCTGGGCTTGAGATAGTTGTTTACTTCCGTCCTCCACCTGAATGGCCGCTGATTCCACATTTGCCTCTATACTGTCTGTAATAACACTGTGTCAATAACACCACCACAATAACAGTCAATAACACTCAGTCAATAACACTAAAACAGTCAATAACACTACCTCGATAACAGTCAATAACACTATGTCAATAACACCACCACAATAACAGTCAATAACACTTAGTCAATAACACTAAAACAGTCAATAATACTATGTCAATAACACTACCTCGATAACAGTCAATAACACTACCTCAATAACAGAGTCAATGACACTATGTCAATAAGTCAATAACACTACCTTGATAACAGTCAATAACACTACCTTGATAACAGTCAATAACACTACCTCGATAACAGTCAATAACACTACCTCGATAACAGTCAATAACACTATGTCAATAACAGTCAATAATACTAAAACAGTCAATAACACCATGCCTATGGACCATTAGACAGTCACAGTATTAAAATAACATCCAGTCAACATTACTAGGTCAAGAACATTCAGTCAATGTCACAAATCAATAATAGTAAATAACATCCAGTCAATAACACTATGTCCGAACAATCTGTCAATGTCAAGAACACTCAGTCAATGTCACAAGTCAATAATAGTAAATAACATCCAGTCAATAACACTATGTCCGAACAATCAGTCAATGTCACGAACACTCAGTCAATGTCACAAGTCAATAATAGTAAATAACATCCAGTCAATAACACTATGTCCGAACAATCAGTCAATGTCACAAACAATCTGTCAATGTCACAAGTCAATAATAGTAAATAACATCCAGTCAATAACACTATGTCAGAACAATCAGTCAATGTCACAAACAATCTGTCAATGTCACAAGTCAATAATAGTAAATAACATCCAGTCAATAACACTATGTCAGAACAATCAGTCAATGTCACAAACAATCTGTCAATGTCACAAGTCAATAATAGTAAATAAGAAGCAGTAAATATCTGTTAAAACACTCATTGACTCAATAACAGAGAATCAATAGCAACCTGTCAAAGATGCTCTGTCAATAACACTCCATTAGTAATAATATAAACCTTCACTTTTTGTCTGTAGTCTGTATAAGATTCTTTCTATCTATATAAGTACACACTTGAAGGTACAAGCCATTATTCTTCAATCAAAGACGCAGCACTTAGAGGCTTGTTCAGTTATCATTGAGACATTTCATGTTTTTCACTTTAAACATCGACATTGCTAGTGAGAAATTAGCACAACAATGGAGGCAAATGTCTCATAAAAAAGATGTTGATATTTTGGTTGGTTGCAGAATAATTGTTGTTTTATACATGTATGAAAGGTGAAGATAACGAACAGTGATCAATCTCATTCCTATAAGGAATACAAAATAGGTAGTTGGGCAAACACAGACTCCTTGACACACCAGAAGTGGGATCAGGTGTCTGTATATCGTAAGTAGAAGACATCAGAACACGACGTAAAAATCAAAGATTCAAATCAAAACTCTGTTAATAAATATCATGGCAAATAAGAAATGGGGGAAAATAGTAATTTTCATTGCAAGTTAATGCTAAAATTGTGCACTAATTCTGTCACAATTGGGTAGAAATTGTCTTAAAAATTTCTTGGAAATACTTCAAAACCAAATTCCATTCATTAAATACTTTTAAAGATTTCATTTTAAGCGAGTACTTAATTCTGCAGCCTGGCTGTTCAAAACGCAAGAACGACAAATTGTGAGCTCAAACTTTTGGAGATACAAATATAAACTTAAAAGGATGTCTTTACTTAGGGCTGTTCCAGAAATGATCAAATGGGGGATCGGGCAGCAAATGATATTTTTTTTGTGTGGGTGGTCGTATTTTTTCATATTTTATTTGGTCCGTGGTTGGACTGTTAAAAAATATTTATTATGGGTAGTGGGTAGTTTCTATTGTTTTATTTTGTGCCACGTGGGTGTTGAGTTTTCAGAATATTTTTATTGTCGCTCTTGTCGTGTTGGTTACAAAACATCGGAGGGAAAATTGAAAATGTGCTTTCGAAATGCTGCTTTCGAAATCGGAAGTAACATAGAACTATTCGAGTTGTTGCTCTTTGCAGCGCATAACAGTTACTTTCCATTACGGCACTCTTCAAATTAGAGGCGCGTTTAGTAGGGTCCCTTTGGACGTGATGGCGGCGAACTCTGTTCTGTAGATTATTACAGTTTTCAGTGCATCGATTTTGGGAATATTTTGAAACCAATAGGTATTCCGTTTTCTAATAAAAATAGGCAAACCTTAGTTGATTTATACGAGGGTACCGATGCGTTATATTTATCAGTCAGTGTGATGGTGATATAGAGGCCTCCGGGCGCGGGCTCCATTAGAAGACGAACGATTCGTGGAAAAACATATCCATACCCATTTCATGATAATAGCATTGTTTGGATTCACAATCTTTCCAACATTCCTTCCATAGATGCCTTTGATTGTTGATGTGACATCGTTTCTTCAGAACTACTGTGATACAATGTCGCACAGGCATTACCGCGTCATTGACTAGAATGTTTGTCCCGAAAACCTCGCGAGATTTGTACCGTTTTCATTTTTAAGCGCTAAGCGTAGCTTAAGCGCTTATTGTCGTCAGTTGGATTTTGCTTTCGTCATCATGTTTCCGGTTTATCGCCACCTATAGGCGAATTTATGCATCGCTGTAGTCAACAAGTCGTGTTTAAAGTAGTCGTAATTTTGCAACCGATCTAGCACGGGGATAACATTAATATCTGCAGTTGCATTTTTTCCCCGGAAATACAGTTCGTTAAACAGTGAATAAAATATGTATAAAAAGGGTGATATTTTTGTCCTCATTCTTGGGGAAAGTGAGACACAGATGCAGGTCATTCTTCAGTTAAAATTCCCATTTGAATCTGCGTCTGTAATAATTAAAGTGATTCAAAATCTAAAATTGAATAAGAATATGTATATGAAACCGTTTTAGCTAGGGTGCCTTTACATTGTTACCTTCGCATGGCGCTTAGAGGCCAGGAAAATCAATTTGCATGGTGCAATCTATAATTAGAAGCCACGTCATTAAGCTATACACGAGTCAGGAGGGTTTTCCACTTGTGTTTTGGCTGCTGTTCCGACTCAGTAAAATTTTTGTCCGACGCAGCAAAAATGTGTGCAACACAGTAAAAAATTAATTGATCCCCGTCCATTGTGAACGAGAAAGAATTTGTGCACGATTATGCTTTGACAGCGAAGGACAGAGATCGGTGTCTCAGAAGGATGATATTGCGTAACTGCTTACACCTTCCCCGATCATATATGTAAGTCGGTCATGCAGAAATTTTGAGGATGCAACGATGCAACTTAAGCTTACTTTATTATTTCTAAACGACCAAGATATTCTTCAGAATCATCGTCAACACAATCAAATTTGATTTTGTGATTTAGTTTCAAAAATGAGACTAAAAATAATAGTCTTGGGGCAAGGAAAAGATGAAAGGTACAACATTATATCATATTATATTATATTATATTATGGAAGACAATACCCCGGTTTCAAGTATTCAAAACACCGCGTGGAATTTTACGAGGGCTGTATAGTGAAATACATATGTTTAGAACAAGTGTTATATAAACATTATCATTGTGTCAAGCATGAATGTGAAATGCTTTGCGGTCCACAGCCTACATACAACGAAAAGTAATCATGTTTTCAATTTCTTTGTACTTCAAACAAACAATTGACAATGACATGCATATGCTACATGTATTTCCGAACGTACAAATGATGAAGAAGGGGGAGGGGCATGAATGTACTGTCGTTGTTCCCTGTCCCCACATTTTGTTTTCGCTGAACGATCTTTTCATATAAAAAAGATGCATTTAGTTTTTTGGTGAGATGCCTCTTCATTATTTCTAACAGCGGTTTGAACATTACCATTTGAAAATTACTTTTGTAACTTTTCAGTGCCAAGTTTGGGATTCTCATTTAGCTACATTTACATGTTGTAAATCTTGCATATTTATTGCGAGTCACTTCTGTTACGTTTTTTTTTTTTTTTTTTTTTTCATATTAGAACTCCTACACAAGCTTCGAATCTTATGGTTTTTTGCTAAGGTTATTAGCATTTTCATATAAAGAACTGTTTTATAAAATTAAAACAATAGTAATGTGTATTATGTCTCATTCAGACAAACGGATGAGTCTCCTTTGCAATATGAATATGAGCTTTTACACAAGAAGTGTAATACACACAAGTTGATGAGTACAGGGTTTAATGTACCTGTGTACAAACTCTTGGTTTTTTTTTTGTTTTTTTTTTGTTTTTTTTTTGTTTTTTTAGATTTACATATAACAAACAATCACTACAATTGCTAAATGTAAATCCATGCTTATATGTTAGTCTAATTCATCATCATATTTGAATTAGTATATCCTCTTGGACTAACTTTCATGTTAAAAATGAGCTCTACTCTTGTTGATGACGCAGTATTCAGTTTCAAAGTAATATTGCACATGTATGATGAACATCTTTTCTAAATATCTTCCTAAATTTTGTTTTCAGTTATACATGTATTTATCGGACTTATTTGGATTCAGATTCTCTCCAACCTGATTTTGAATTGAAAATAACTTCATTATTGATTACAAAAAATAATTCCACTTTCATGGTTTGATTGCTATTTACAGATAATTATGCACTGGATTCTGTAGTACAAGTCATACAGATGCATGTTTATGTGTGTATTTAAATGGTATGTTTTGACATGTGGCATTTGTTAGTGTATGTGGTTATGTGTAATTTTCTTTTTTGTCCAGTTTGTTTGTTCCTTTCTATTATAAGTGACTTAAATATATGTATCAAACTATTGATTTCTTTCATTTTAGTTGTATTCTAAAAATATTTCATACACTATTTAACTGGAACACAACAGTAAGTTAGTTGCGTAATAACAATTGAACACTTTATACCGAAAACTACCATTACAACTGTTTTCACATTTTCTACCAAAAATGTTCTCTATAACATCATATCTGTAAGAGAAAAAAATGCATAGTCATGTAGAGCATTTAATGATCCAGGGACCGGAGCAGAGCGGATCAGAAACCCTTGCCTTGGGAAGATGGGTGGGAGCTAAACAGGGTATAAAGTGTTCATTTGTCAAATATTTGAATAACATAGCCTTAAATACTATTGATTGATTGTATCTTGTTTAACGTTCTTTTCAATAATTTTTAATTCATATGGAGACGTCACCAAGACCGGTGAAGGGCTTCAAATTTAGGCCTATGCTCGGCGCTTACGGTCATTGAGCAGTGAGGGTTCTTTAGCGTGCCACACCTACTGTGACACGGGACATCCGTTTTAAAGGCCATCTCCAAGGACCCGTGACATTCACACCTGATGCCGAGAGTTTGGTGATGGAACTGTCACTACCTGTTTAACGAACTAGGTCTGTCGCAGCCGAGATTTGAACCCCGACCGCCCGCATACAGAGCGAACACTTTACCTCTGGACCACCGCAGCGGTTGTAATGCTATTGATACTAAATTATGATTATAGATATTTAATAAGAACAGGTGTCATTTACCAAAATTGTAAATTTCATGATCCAAGGACAGGGTTTTAGTTTAGTGTGGGATCAAAATTATCATAGTGACCATTGTTATAACAACATCATATAAAATTTATATTTCAACGTGTTTAAAAGTTTCAGGGCATTGCTTCCAATCCATATTTGTTATTTTCTTACAGAAAATGTACTACTTAGTTATGCGAAAATAAAGAATAATGCATGCACCTTTTTTTTAATGTTGTTCCTGCTCATTAACATTACATACAGAATTCATGAAGTCAGCTTAGCGCTTTTCAGTACTTTCAGTACTTTGATTAATTATATTTTTGTGGTGGGTCTGGTTAGTTTTGTTTTTTTTTAATTAGATGGGTCATTGTAAAATGAGTTTATCAATTTGATGGGTCATGGGGTAATTTTTTATTTTTTTTATGGGTGCTTGGTATATACAAAAGGTGCCTCCCGGACCCCCCCCCCCCCCCCCCCCCCCCCCCCCCCCCCCCCATGTATATATTTCTGGAATAGCCCTTAGTGTTACAAGTGTATGCTCTGATCATTAAATCTCTTTTCTCAAATCAAAACAAGATTGTCTCAATAATTCTGAACAAGCCTTGCCTATAAATGGTTCTTTTTGAAATGTTGCACATCAACTAGATTGAATACATCAGAGATGACATTTCCTGAAACAAAGACCCTCCACTGATCTGCTAAGTTCTGTTTCGAATGCTTCCTCTTTCCCCATAGATATTTCATTTCATTTCACAATCTTTAACCTGAAGTTTCATTCAATGCTGATGTTAAAATAAATCACAAGCCTACATAAGAGTTGACTGCTGAATGTTAATAAAACATGCGGCTATGGTGGACATATTCTGCGATAGTCCCAGTCAGTACGTACCTAGCATCTCTCCCTGTTCGTGTACCAGCATTCCCAAATCTTTAAAAATCTGGTTCACATCTGTGATGTCATTCTATAATAGAATAGATCAATAAGACATGTTATCCATTGAGTATCAAAATATCACTGTAAAACAGGTGTATCATTAATAGCTAACAAGAATAACATCAAATTCTAGGCAAAATGAGGTCTGTCAGTTAGGCTAGGACATACTGCAGAAACTGTATTGAATGTGAATGATATATCATTATTTAAAGGCTGAATATTTCTGAGGATAAACACTACTAATATCTTAATGAGAGTACATCATTATCTAAGGGCTGTATATTTCATATGATATACACTACTAATATCTTAATGATTGTACATCATTATCTAAAGGGTTAGGCTGTCTATTTCTGCCTTACCTCCAGCTGTTTAATGGCTGCCTCCCTCTCACGTATCATGTCCAGATCAACATCTTCCTCCATCTGCAAAATCTGTCGTGTTTGAGAGAACCTATGTAATCAAGCAAAATCAGTTATAAAAGAGAAAACAAATGTTGCTGTCAGATCAAAAACCATAACACATATTCTACAGATTTCATCCATTACAATTTTGTACAGTGTGTTATTCCTTCTGAAGAGAGTTCTCCAGTAAACCTACCCTGGGGCCATTGCCAGATCATCTCTGCCATGGTCTTCATCCTCAAATGGAGACTGAAATATAAAAAATAAACATTTATAATACAAAACAAAAACCTAGTAGCACACAAGCATCAAGGAATGATTCTAAATACATCATCTATCAAGGAAAAAGAGAAGGCATCAAGTGTCATGAACTAAATTCAACATGTCTGCATCAGGATGCTCTTGTATCTTGGTGAGAATTAAACCCATGAGATGGTAAAATTCATATGAATGTTTTATTGATAGACAAGTCTTTAGAATTCATCATTATCTTCAAATATGCACACTTAGGCCATCTTTAAAAAAATGTTTGCTTGCCCTCTCCTGAGTCAGGATAAAAAAGTCAGGTAGGTAGGTAGGGGGAAACTCTTTTTTATTCATATAAAGTTAAAATAGCTATAATTTATATGAGAAAATTTCAAAATGAATAAAAAAAATAATAATTCTTTCCCCAAGGTTAAAAAAAGTTTTGAGTCGAGTGATTTTTGGCCAGTCGGTCGGGAGAGGGCAAACAAACAATTTTTTAAAGGAGGCCTTATAAGGTCTAGTAAATCACCTCAATTTGTACGTTTACGTCTGGGGGAAAAAAAAAAAAAAAAGGTACAGAACATTGGATGTGTATGTAATCTTTTGTTGAATTAAATATATAAAAATAATTGTGCTGCATCATCGACTGTATCTAGCATCCTTTCACTGAGCCCATGAGATGATCAGTCACACACAAATGCATTTCATATTCAGCAAAAGACAGTATAGTTATCCATTCTGTACGCCCATGAGTTGATCAGTTACACATTATCTGAACTACACTCTTTCTATGCCCGAGTCTTGAGTAACTATAATTTGTGTACAGCACCTTAGCAAAGCTTCCTGACTGAGCTCGCGCTCGATTCACGCTCGCTCGCTCCTTCTCAGCCGCCGTCCTTTGAATAGTTTGGAAGTTTTTCAGCGCCGTGCTGAACTCGTCTGTCAATCGATCTCTCTGCATCCTCCATTTACTCTACAAAACAACAGCCTAACCATCACAAAAAAATGTCGCAATATTATAGTAAAGATTTATCAAAACAACTCTGTTTAACAATCATGTAGATAGTTGCAATATTATTGTAAACATTTCTCAAAATCAAATCTGCTTACCCATCACGAAAACAGCTACAATATCATTGTAGAGATTTGTCAAAGCAAGTCAGCCTCACCATCACAATGCAATATTATTGTAAGCATTTCACAAAAACATCATTTAATATATCATATACCTAGTAGTGTATCAGCCCTGATACACCTATCTTGGCTAGGGTGAGACAGCTGCAAGTAGGTAGGGCTGTCTCGCCCTAAGGGCCGAGATATCTATGTCTCGGCCCGTTGTCAAGGGGCTGTCTCGCCCTCAAATTTCAAATGGCTATTTCTTCTTTAATCTTTTGAAATCTAACATAACTACATGAAAAAATGATGTTAGACACAATTTTTTTCATATATAATACTTTCTTCCACGACAAAATTTAATTTAAGCAGAAAAATTAAATAAAAACATTTTTGAAGACAGCGCTAAATTGAAGCGAGTATCTAAGCAAAGGGGGGTAACCCAAGTAACAATTGTTTATTTAGAACAATAACACGTTTAACTTCATTTCAAAACAATCAACGTTCTAGGTGACAGAAAACAGTAGGAGGATTATGGAGGGTGATACTGAAGCATTTTCAGAAATCCCCGGTCCTAATGGAGATAAAATGTTAATTTACAGCAATTTTGATGTAGAAAACTGTTTTAAAACGATTTCTGAAATCTAAAATCCCGAGGACTTGGCAATAAAACGAGAAAAGTAGAACCATTATCTTCTGACGTATTTCAACGACTTATAGATGCTAAACAGATGGGAAACGGTAAAAAAAAACTTACTTCAGTATAAGGTAACATTCCTTAAGCAAAGAAATAACAGCATCAGATCTGTAAACATTCCCGTTCATACGATGACGCCACGTAAACAAAGTTCTACAACTCTTACAAATTATATGAAATATTGAAAACGGGCGAGTTTGGTAAATCCGAAAAAATAAATAAAAATCAGCAATGGAATAAAGCTACAAAACCCAGACTTAAACATGTTTCACAATGTCAATAGTACTGGAAACGTAACCATTAAAGTAAACTCTCTGAAGGAATGAAATAGTCAAATATCGTTGTACAGTATACCATGTATTTATTTTTGGGTCAATGACCCCCCCCCCCCCCCCCCCCCACCCACCCAATTTAAAAAAAAATGTTTATCAACTTGTTGTGTTTTAGGTATATGATATAAACAATATCACACTCTAATGTTGATCTCGGACCTGGGATTGCCCCTCGAGTGATCTCGGCCCTTGCCCTACGGGCTCGGGCCGAGATCAACTCTCAGGGCCAATCCCAGGTCCGAGATCAACATTAGAGTGTGATATTCTATGTGTACCATATAATGTTTATTTAATAAAAGAATGTTGGACATCTTCCATGTGTGTTTGTGTGTCTCTTTGAGATCTCTGATTGTTTGTTATATGATCTGTCAGATGTCTGTCTGTCTGTCTGTTAACTCTCACCTGTTCTGATACAGGGACGGTCAGATGTCTGTCTGTCTGTCTGTCTGTGATCTCTCACCTGTTCTGATACAGGGACGGTCAGATGTCTGTCTGTCTGTCTGTGATCTCTCACCTGTTCTGATACAGGGACAGTCAGATGTCTGTCTGTCTGTGAATTCTCACCTGTTCTGATACAGGGACGGTCAGATGTCTGTCTGTCTGTCTGTGAAGTCTCACCTGTTCTGATACAGGGACAGTCAGATGTCTGTCTGTCTGTCTGTTAACTCTCACCTGTTCTGATACAGGGACAGTCAGATGTCTGTCTGTCTGTTAACTCTCACCTGTTCTGATACAGGGACGGTCAGATGTCTGTGAATTCTCACCTGTTCTGATACAGGGACAGTCAGATGTCTGTCTGTCTGTTAACTCTCACCTGTTCTGATACAGGGACAGTCAGATGTCTGTCTGTCTGTTAACTCTCACCTGTTCTGATACAGGGACGGTCAGATGAGCCAGCTCTTTCATCTCCTTGTTTGTATCCTTGGCCACCTGATTGGTGTTGTGCGTAATCTGATGTCTGCAAAATATCAATGTCTACCATGAAATATTATACAATTATCGTCTTTTGATGAGGTCTGTAGTTAAGACAATATAGACTTGGTCCAGTATTGATTGACCAAGGATGAATAGACTGGCCGTCATCGAAGGCCAAGGTCAGAGTCAACCAATAATACCTGACAAGACCTGTACAGTCATGAGAATACAAGAATCAGAAGTTAATAACTGTTCTATCAAATAATCTGAAAGTCAAACATTTTTCATATTATATGTCTTATTCTACAGATTGTAATTTAATGTAGTTTGATAGAGCAAAACATTTTTAATGAATGAAAATTGATAATTGTGTTATTCTGTTTACATTTATATTGTGCAGAATAAATCAAATAAAGTAAAAACCAACCCAGCAAACCAGAGTGATAGTCAGTCAAAACCTCAGGTTATCAGTCAATACCTCAGGTTATCATTATATAACCTTGTGTACCTGTTCTGACATACAATTTTATTGCCTCACTGTGATATCAAGAAATCCAAAAAAGAGACCTTTAAAGATAAATTGGAGAGAACTCATTTAAGAAAAAAAACTCACTTTGGGCTGAACTCACTTTGCGATACATCTTAGAAAAAAAAAAACCTGGTTGGCAAAACAGAAAGAACCAAAACCCCTGAATCTTTAACTAATCATTATATCATGGGACCCTGAAGGAAAGAGGAAACAAAGTAGACCCAAGAACACCTGGAGACGAACAGTTGAAAGACAACAGGAAGAACTAGGTTGGAAAACTTGGAGGGAGACACAGGTTGTTGCTAGGGACAGGTACAGGAGGTGACACTTGATGGAGAGGATTTCTTTTTTTAAATTGTAAGAACTTGTATTCAATCCATTTGTATTATATATAATAACATAATATGTTCAATTCAAGAAACAACATTTGTGGAACTGCCTCATGCATCATCCAGGACACAGGATAATTAGATTAAGTAAGATATCAAAGATGTAGTCAGGGTTTCTCTGACTTCAAAGTAAAGAAAACAATTGCCAATTAAGATACCAATGTTTATGCTGCATTTAGCATCAAATGAAAATCAGTATGGCCCCTTACTAGTATTTTATAATTAATAATAATAATAATAAAATCTATACATCAATTAGATATAAATTATTTCCTGAAAAACTTATGTTACCTATGTAACAATATGTTTTAGAAGATCCAATATTGACACAAATCTCAGTAGAGAAAAATATGATACCAAAAAAAAAAACAAGATGTGTTTGTGAAACACAAATGCCTCCTATAATGGCCAATTCCGAAGATGGCCAAGGTCACAAGGACAAATATCTTGGTACCAGTAGAAAGATCTTGTCACAAGAAATGCCCATGTACAATATGAAAGCTCTAATATTTACCATTTAGAAGTTATGACCATTGTCAATTTTATTAAAAGTAGGTCCAATGTCAAGGTCAAAAGATTTAGTACCAACGGAAAGATCTTGTCATATCAAAGCTCTATCACTGTTTAAAAGTTATTAGCAAGGTTAAAGTTTTCAAAAAGTAGGTCAAACTCCAAGGTCAAGGTCACAGGGTCAAAAATGTTGGTATTCACGGAAAGGTCTTGTCACAAGGAATACTCAAGTGAAATATCAAATCCCTATCACTTACTGTTCACAAGTTATTAGCAAGGTTAATGTTTTCATAAAGTAGGTCAATCTCCAAGGCCAAGGTCACAGGGTCAAAAATGTTGGTACCCATGGAAAGGTCTTGTCATAAGGAATACTCATGTGAAATATCAAAGCTATATCACTTACTGTTCAAAAGTTATTAGCAAGGTTAAAGTTTCAGACAGAATTACAAAATGACAGACAGGACAAAAACAATATGCACCCCGATCTTCGATCTCGGGGGCATAAAAATCTCCTTAATGTAATGAAATTAAATTTGACTATTTGAGGAAGGCCTCCCTTCTTGATAAAAACTTACACTCTTTCACGGATTTCAGTGGAGTCTTGAGGGGTTCCGATCTTCGACACATTGCTTTGTATCTGTGACACTGTAATTATTTACACTTTATCAAGTCATATCTCGAAAAAATATGGCTGAAATATTGCCAAATTAGCGTAAAACATCACACAATCAATCAACGGTCATATCGAAATGACTACATTTATACACTGATTATTTATTCAGCTCTTACTGCTGCAACAATAAATGTTCATTTTGCACTTGTTACAATCCTGTTAAAAGTTTTTTACACACACATGACACACCTACCATTCTGAGTGATTTTACACACACATGCTGACACACCTACCATTCTGAGTGATCTTCTGTATGTTGCTGCTAATGGAGCTGGTCAGTCGAGATAATTCACTTCCTCCCCCTCCTACAAACAAATCACAATTTTATGATATTGTCATGTTTACTAACAAAATTACAGTATTCTTTATTTTACTTTTCTAATAGCAAGAGAGACCATCAAAAAAATGATTTCTCATAAGGCCAAGTAAAATTAATTAGTAGATTATCATTCCCGCCCGCCCCTCGAAAATTGCCCCGCCCCGATTTTTTTTTATTTTTCAAAATTACGATTTCCGGATATTTTTATGTCCAGTCCGGTATCGTAAACGTACTATGTTTCACTTTGCCTTTTAGAAACCCAAATACACATGTAATTATGATTTATAAAGCCTTTTCTCAATGAGAGAAGGCATTTTCAAGGTCAAGAATACCATGGCGAAAAATAAAAAATAAAATCCTCCCACCCGCCCCATTTTTTTGGTGAAGTTTGAATGATAATCTACTTATTAATTTTACTTGGCCTAATAGCCAGGAAGTGAAATGCATAATTTAGCTTAAAAATTTTCCATATTTTACGAAATAGTGTTGTCCAATTTGCATCTAGTACTCAATATCAAGAAATGACTTATAGACGTCAAATCGCGAGACCATGAATTTGTAAGTGGTCTGGTTTGATCTGTTTCTATATGCCTTTCAGCAAACTAAAAATAAATGTGTGGTGTTTCTCGCTAAAATACCCAATAATAAATTCCTTATGCATATCTAGGAATTTACAGCATTCTCTTACCTGTGACTTTCGGAGAATCGTTTGTTTGATAGGAAGAGAATCCCCCAAATTCACCTCTCCCGTACGTAGCCATGATTCAGAATCTGAAATTCATAAACAAATCATTATTCAGAGGAACTGTTACTTGAGATTAAACAAGTAAAATCTAATATGCAAGCCTCATAATATCTTTATGTTACGATTCCTGACCAACACTTTGCTGAATTTAAGAAATGGTTGCATCAAAACTGAGCTTGTATTACTATTGACATAGGAAACAATTTTACTTTGGTATGAAATTATCTTATGGACCTTGGGTAATGTGGAATCTTTAAGCACAACCTAACCAGTAGAGTCCCTAATTGCGGAGTTGTAGCCCCTCAGTCATAGATACTGGGATGTCTTTGGTCTAATATCCCAATATTCAAGACCAGAGAGCTACAAAACTGCAGCTATAGGGAACCCAAGTACATTAATACGCATGTTATTACCAAGCAATAAGACGGACAGAAAAAAACTCCCATTTCCTTATTAAAGAGTCCTAATTTAATTGACATAATTTGTATGATCTAGTACAGACATTCATTTAGCACATAAAATAACACGAGGATGTCATACAGGCCTATGATCTTGAAATTTAACACAAAATTTCAAATGCATGTACATGTATCTCTCTAATCTGTATCCACATCCACCGTGCCAGTGGCGAGGATGAGACAGGTAGAAGAAAGTCCATATTTAACCCAACATTCAAGCGCGAGTTCTTACCCCAATCTATAACTGCACACTTGCAAGGGAGTCTTTACACCGGAAATCCTCACTTCCCGTTCTTCTGCCTTATAAATTGATTAGCGACTTGATGAAGTTGGTTCGCGATCTTCCTTTCAAGGTAATCAACGCAAAATACAAAAAGCAAATAGCATATATTTTTTGACTGAATTACTAATGCAAAGAGTCGTCCATTATTTTGGGTTGTGATTATCTTCCTCGTTATAGGGATACATACATTTGAACATACACACACCTACTTCTGACACTCCATCATTGACAATAATACAATTTTGTGACGTCATTGATCATGAGATGATTACTAGGTAGTTCGTTCAATGGAACGTCGTGGTTGGGTTCGAGTCATGGCTTATAATATACATTATTAAAAATAAGTGCATATAGGGGTGTGGGGGTGTGAATTGAACATAATTACCTTCAACTGGGACATTTATATACAGTCATGTATTTACGCAGATTTTACGTTGCATGTGCATTACTAAGAATGTAGATTTTTTATTTTCATAATTTCAAAACTATGAATACGTAGTGCACATTGTAAATTAAGATTTCAAACACTAATAATATAGTCAGGTGGTAGAATTAGACAAATATGTCTGCGTGTGAAATACGTACGCACATGCAAATAATTACATGAAATATGCCAATTGGAACAAAATTCGAATATGCTCAATTGATTGATTTAGCGATCAATATGTAATTTGCATACCTGTATAATTATGCATGAATGCCATTATGCCAATGGATGTTTTGATTTTATCATATCTTATAGTGTCAAGGATATACAATGTGCACGTGATCATAGGTACATGTGCTGAAAACTTATGTTGTCCTCTCTACATACAGTGTACATGTAGATTATGACATGTGTACACACATTATGAGTCACAGTACATTTTAGGACATTATATAATTATGTGTAATAATTAAGAGCATTTCAATTTAAGGCTTAGCTGAATCTGCCAGGTTTTCGAATATATCTTTGAAAAATACAAAATAATTTTTCATTTTCTGCAACACCATCAGGGCCGTAAATTAACCTTCAATTTGGAGGAGGCAGGAAATTAGGCGGGGGTCTGGGGGCCGCCCAGGCCCCCAGACGCTGAGCACATTTTGTGCACACTGAACACGTTTCGTGCAAAATCCTTGATTCTAGGGCCTTCTAAGATGTTACTTGACTAACTCATTCTAAAAGAAAGATTTGGAATGCTTTTTAAGGGAGGTATCATGTTCTTAGTTATTGGAAACAACATAAATTCTAATGAACTTTAAATTTTAATTTTTTTTGGCTCAAAAGTTGGAGGAGGCAGCTGCCTCCTCCGCCTCCATGTAATTTACGGCCCTGACCATGCGAATCATCGTCTCATAAAACATATGGTGTAAACGGTTTGACTTTTATCAAGTCTTAAAAAATGACCGAAGAAATCCTTCCTAGCCTTTGCGAATTTCGGACAGAAGAAAAAATAACGTTATGGATCTTCTACTTATAATATCCACGTGAACATTACGAGGTTGTAGTTGTTTTGATAGTACACAGTTATGACAAAATCTAGTACCTACATGTACATGTACCACCATAAGTGGTCATTTAGCTTGCCGCTTTATTTATGTTTTATAATTTGAGATTGAATGAGCATTTCTAATACCAATAGAAAGACAGTTGACCTGTAAGGATGTAATCTACATCCCTATCTGTGTTCGATTATGCAGATGAATTTTTAAATTACTTCGCATGTTTGTAACATTCGAACACTAAACTGTATGCGAATATTTGTCACATATAGTACTTGATTTCAAAAATTTTGGAATCAGCATATCTTATAATATGAATTTAATGCAGTGCAGTTTGAAATCATGCAAATTTTCACACATTAGAAATGAATTCAGCATTCTAATACAAACATGCATTGATGAACACTTCTGAATTTAAGTTCCTGAAAGTACATATTGTAACCTGAAAGTCTATTTACTGTTATTTAGAAGTTTTAATTTAAACCTCAACATTTGCAAAATCTGCATCTACTTAGCTTAACAATAAAATTCGGTGTGCGTTATTTCACAGTAAAATCCATGGGGATGTACTGTACACAACTCGATCTAGAAATCGGGTATTGGTAGTAAATTAAATCTAATTAGATAATATCTTCACCATCTCTATATTTTGATAACCCTCAACAATATATATTCATGCACTTTGGAAGTGATACCATACAAATGAACATGATATAAGCATATATAATAATCGGCAAACTTAGAAGCTCTCAAATGTGTACTGTTGATTTTTTTATTTATTTTTTTTTTATTTACGAATTTTTCACTTCACATATATATCACGGTTACATACATATGGGAAATAGGTTACATGGATATTTTCACACAACATATTCCTTTTGAAATACGAACTCAATAACATAAGGTATATACTGTCTACATTTCATATTTATCTTATTCTTTTCTGTAAGCATATGTATTGATGTAAACATCTTTTTCAGGAGAGAGAGAGAGATAGAGAGAGGGGGGTATTATTTTCTTGGTAACAGATTTTGATAATTATAATAGATCTAGATAATTATGATACAGTATATCTATTGATCAAAGCACACACACACACACACACACACACACACACGAAAGAAAGAAAGAAAGAAAGAAAAAAGAAACACAAACATATTTGATGAAAAAGTACATATAGACCTACATGTATATACTGATCATAAGTTTTCATATATTCTCTGTCATAGTTTTCATGCAGTGAATATGACCTTAATTTTTATGTGAAGTCTTTTTAACACATTAGACAGTAGATTTTGGTCATTAAAAGTGTAATAGAAAATTTGAGGGAAAATCGTGAATCACATGATTATACCCGAAATTGTTATTGGAAATGTAAATATATTGAAATAACCACCACAATATGTGCCCTTCTGAAATGTACCAACCGAAAAAAAACTCCAGCATGCCCAATAATTGAAAGAGTTATCTTTCCTACATGTAAGAAAGAATCCCTATACAATAAATTTTTAATGTTACATAACTTCGATTATACGCTGATCAATGATGACAATATTAGGTCACAGTTATTATTGAATTCCAAGTCCTATAGTGTATTGAAATGCCTGTCTAAATTTATTGAAGATGTGTCTAATAAAAGGAATTTCCTTAAAGCAACTGATTCCAATATGTCTACATAATTTATCATGAGAAAGTCCTATGACTATTCCTATATATATGTATTATGACTCCATATACTATTCCTATATATATGTATTATGACTCCATATACTATTCTTATATATATGTATTATGACTCCATATACTATTGCTATATATATGTATTATGACTCCATATACTATTCCTATATATATGTATTATGACTCCATATACTATTCCTATATATAAGTATTATGACTCCATATACTATTCCTATATACATGTACCTATTATGGTCCCTTTATCTCATGTACACCTTATATGCAGTGTAATATAACATAATATGATTTTGTCTGATGCCATATACATGCATTCAAATCACTGATTGTATTTTGAATATGATTGTTTCTGTGATATAATCTATAATATGTGTCTTTGCCAGTAATTGTTATTGTGCTTGTGCAAATAAATCATTGTCATTGTAATTTAGCATATATATATCACAAGTTAAAAAGAAAAGAAATTTCTGAAATTCGGAATTTCCGGTCATTTAGCGACTTCAATAGGTCTGATAGTACTTTTCTTAAAAAACAATTCTGGAACCATTTCCTAATGACTTTCCGTTGTCAGTTTCCTCAAAATCAACATAAAAATCAATGTAGGAGATCAACGTCACATGATCTCATTCTGTGGGTACAATTGTTTTAACGTATATAGAATTTTCACCGCAATCCTTCAGCAGGTAGTATGTGAAGATCTCTCGTATGACAGACAGAGGTCTGGAATTCTACTCTGTATATAAGCGAAGGGCGTTTGTGTTTTTTTCCCCTTCAACTTATGATTATATTATCATTTGTTCAATATTTCTAAACCATTTTGAAGCAGTGTGGAAATTTTGTAAATAACTTCTAAATTTTATGATTATCTCTATGGACATAAATTCACCGTCAAGACAGATAACAATTCTTTAACATACGTTTTGTCATCAGCAAAATTAGATGCCACAGGTCAAAGATGGGTTTCTGCATTATCAGCTTTTGATTTTGATATTATTCATAAACCAGGAAAATGAACACAGATGCTGATGCTTTATCTCGGTATCCTAATTCCAATAAGAACATCAATTCTGAGACAGTCAAAACAGTATACAACTCTGTGCAAATCCAACACATTGTTAACATGATAAAAACAGTGGAACCTTTTGATATAATTGAAGCAACAGAGTTTCCAGGACAACCATTGGCTCAGCTAGAGTTGAGAAAACTTCGGAAAATTCAACGAAATGATCCACTTATTAGATTTTGGATAAATGCAGTAAAGGCAAGAACTCTTCCGATGAAACACAAAATTCCAAAAGTCTTACATGTGTAAGAACTTCAACAATTTGAAATTAAAAAGGGGGGTATTATACAGAGAAATCAAGAGTCAAGACAACAGTCAACTTGTATTGCCAAAGCAACTTATACTTCCTGCTTTAACCGGACTACACAATAATATAGGCCACCCAGGGAAGGATAGAACATTTTCTTTATTAAGAGACAGATTCTTTTGGACAGACATGAACTCAGATGTAGAAAATTGGATTAAGAACTGTGAAAGATGTTTGAGAAGAAAATCCTCATGTCAGAAGGCACCAATGGTGAATATCACATCGTCTTATCCCCTAGAATTAGTTTGTTTAGACTATCTAACATTAGAGCCTTCCAAAGGAGGAATCGCCAACATTTTAGGTTCTTACAGATCATTACACAAGATATGCTCAGGCAATTCCGACAAGAATCAGACTGCGAAAACAACAACAGAAGCATTTTACAATATTTTCATCGTACATTATGGTATTCTGGCAAGATTACACAGTGACCAAGGTCCACAGTTTGAGAGCAATTTAATTAAGGAATTATGCCAGATAACAAAGATGGAAAACTCAAGAACAACACCATACCATCCGATGTGTAATGGCATGACAGAACGATTTAATAGGACCCTCATCAATATGTTAGGAACTCTAGAAAATAAAGAAAAGCAAGATTGGAAAAAATATACGTGTATCTCTTCATTGGTTCATGTTTTCAATTGTAGACTGTATTGGTTATTCTCCATTTGAGATGATGTTTGGAAGAAAACCTAGATTACCAGTAGGATTTAGTGGGTTACCTGAGGAGCACAACAAAAAGGAATCATATAGCGAATTTATTACAGAATTAAGGAACAAAATCAAAGAAACCTTTGAATTAGTAAAATGACAGCAGAATCTTCCGGGCATAAACAGAAAATGAATTTTGACAAGAAAGCTAAAGCAAAGAAATTGAATATAGGGGATCAAGTCCTATTGAAAATATTGGCATATGATGGCAAACACAAAATTGCAGACGAATTTGAAGAAACAATTTACACTATTAAATCTCAACCGAATACAAATATCCCTGCGTATGTAATTACAGATGAGGATGCATGGGCATGAGAAAACAATTCAAAAGAATCTTATCATTCCTATTGGAACGGCATTTAGGCCTTAACCAGCAGGGAGAAAAGGTGTTAGAGAAAGAAATCCGCGGATTGAAGAGAAACAGGACGAACAGAGAAAGGAATCAGATAGTGAAGATGAAGAACAATTTGTCACAATACAAATTGAAGGAGTAGAGCAGACTGAAAAACAGAAGGATACGTCTATGGTACTACAGCCATTGGAAATCCATGAAGCGCATGATCATGCAGAAGTACAAGCTGAGGAGGAGCTAGTAGAAGATGACTCAGTAGAGGAGGTTAGACGTTCAAGAACAAGGAAGAAATCAAAGTGGTATGACACTTATGTTATGTCTCAACACAGGAGGTTGAGAACAGAAAAGAGAGAGCGCAGTTAAGTAGGTACAGTTTCTAAAGTCATTTGGCCCAAAATATCGATTATTTCACTTGGAGCTCAAACCCTGGCATTCAAATAAGAAATAGTTTAGCAAACACAAAATCCGCTCAGTTTGATCAGCAAAATGATTTGTGTCATATGAGGAGAGCTAGAAGTTGGCATAAAATTGCAAAAATGCCATTTTCAATGAAAATATCCACAAATTCAGGTGGTTTTCCTTTCATAAAACATACAACGCATGTGTCGAACAAATTCATATTCAAGTATGTTTTTCATCTTAAAATAATACACAATATATATCATTTTCATTTTCCTCGACAAATGCACACATCTTTTCCTGAGCAATAATCTGTATGACATTTGACAGTTTTTAGACTTATTTTGAAAAAAGGCGGGGAAATGTCTTATTCATGATGTCATAATACTTTCTTAAAACGCTGAATAAGGTTAATTCCAGACACATTTTATAGAGAGAAAATGTTTGGGTCTTTTTATGTATATAATCGTACCTTGTTCTTTGTTTTGCTCAAATATTTTAAAATCTACATCTCCTTTATTGATTTAAACATTGTACATAGTATCATGAAATGATGGGACATTATTTCAGGGAGAGGGGGAGAATTAAGCTATGTGAACATTTTGTAAATAACTTTTAAATTTTATGATTAAAAGGAATTGAATTTACAATTGATAAGATTGTATAATAAAGTTCTACTAAAAAATTATGCCAAAACAATGGCAAGGAGCTTTGGTTTTATTTTATTTCCAATTTTATGCAATTAGTATTTTCCCGCCAAAAGTTTGGTGAGCGTTTGGCGCCTTTTATAGTCATGTGATTTTAGACCAGGGTTGGGATTTTTCATATTGTCCTTTGGGTTTGAAGTGATCAGACGTTTAAGTTTTAGTTGTAGTTCGAGCTATTTCGCCATCAGGGTATGTTGGGTGTTTCTTTGTTTTTTATGGAAGCAATAGCTTCGCAGTTGACGCTCTTAATTATATTGCTAATATCTAACAAAGTACATGTTTAACTTTTATTACAGTTGCACCAAAGAAACTTTGATTTACAGATTACAGCTTTGCATTTGATAAATATCATGCCTAATGTCCATAACTTTGGTAAGTTATACTATTTAGACTGTTTAAGCAATATGAAAAGTAAACTAAAGCAATAATATAAATAATTTGTTTTTAAACTTATTTTTCTCATTTCTTGAATATAAATAAGTTCGATGGATCACTTTTATAAAATTGTGATTAAAATGCTTGAGTATCATTTGATATAGCTTTGTGCTAAGTTTCAAATGATACAATATATGTATGTATATATAACGTGTATAAGATGTGTATTTGACGTGATGTACATTTTCATGTCATTTTGATATGCGGCTTTCTGTTTGTTACAGGGCATTTCAATTTATACTATTTATTGTGCAATTAACTGTGCAAGTTAATGAACTGACACGGATGAAATATAAACACAAACTTTTAACAAGGATCTACGCTGTTGTTGTATTTCTTATCAACGCATCGTGAGTTACAATTTAACTATGAATCGTTCAGAAATTCAACGGTAAACATTTTCCCGGAATAATTTGTCTTTTACGGCTGTCTGAATACTAAGTGCGAGAGTGGCAGATCCAGGAAATTTTCAAACGGTGTGGAGTGAGAGAGAGAGAGACAGAGAGAAGAGAGAGAGAGAGAGAGAGAGAGAGAGAGAGAGAGAGAGTTACGACCCATTTGTGCCTTTTCCGCCCGAGAAAGGGGGAGGGAATATGTAAACCCAAAAATGACCTCCGAAGAAATTCAATCATAGGGAGTGGTTCCAATCCCAGTAACAACCCCCTCCCTAAAGGTAAACTGTCCCCTATTTTGACAACATTCATTTTCAGATACTAAAAATTCTCACATTTTCACATGGTATGTAAGATTTGTTAGGGTGAATACCCCTCCCCTCATTATTCTTTGTATAAGTATTGAATGATAAAACTATAAGCTTGAACTGAAGAATTGAGCCCATGTAGTTTAAGACGAACGGTTGCTTCCCAGCCTAACACACTTGCTACAAACGACTTCAGATTTTTATATTTAGAGGTTTGGGGAAAACACCTTTTTTATTTTTTTTTTTCGCCAATACACACACAAACAGCTAGACACAATAACGAGAGGTCCGCCCACTTAATACAGACACACAGACAGCTAGACTCAATAACGAGAGGTCTGCCCACTTAATACAGACACACAGACAGCTAGACTCAATAACGAGAGGTCTGCCCACTTAATACAGACACACAGACAGCTAGACTCAATAACGAGAGGTCCGCCCACTTAATACAGACACACAGACAGCTAGACTCAATAACGAGAGGTCCGCCCGCTTAGTACAGACACACAGACAGCTAGACAAAATAACGCCCGCCTAGTACAGACACACAGACAGCTATACACAATAACGAGAGGTCCGCCCACTTAATACAGACACACACACAGCTAGACTCAATAACGAGAGGTCCGTCCGCTTAATACAGACACACAGACAGCTAGACTCAATAACGAGAGGTCCGCCCGCTTAATACAGACACACAGACAGCTAGACTCAATAACGAGAGGTCCGCCCACTTAATACAGACACACAGACAGCTAGACTCAATAACGAGAGGTCTGCCCACTTAATACAGACACACAGACAGCTAGACTCAATAACGAGAGGTCCGCCCACTTAATACAGACACACAGACAGCTAGACTCAATAACGAGAGGTCTGCCCACTTAATACAGACACACAGACAGCTAGACTCAATAACGAGAGGTCTGCCCACTTAATACAGACACACAGACAGCTAGACTCAATAACGAGAGGTCCGTCCGCTTAATACAGACACACAGACAGCTAGACTCAATAACGAGAGGTCCGCCCACTTAATACAGACACACAGACAGCTAGACTCAATAACGAGAGGTCCGCCCACTTAATACAGACACACAGACAGCTAGACTCAATAACGAGAGGTCCGCCCACTTAATACAGACACACAGACAGCTAGACTCAATAACGAGAGGTCCGCCCACTTAATACAGACACACAGACAGCTAGACTCAATAACAAAAGGTCTATCGGACAGAATCGACACGAAAATAAGAAGTAATCGCTATTTACACATGAAATAGCCATTCGACGTAGGCAATATTTCTTTACTTTCATGTTTATCTTTCCAGCAAACTCATTGTTCACATCTGTACCTGAATTGCAATTAAACTTGACTAGGTGGATTGTATGGTGTGACCATTGACCAGGCTGGTCTCAACTCGCCATTCTGAGAATCACAGCTCGTAGGCCTGATTCAATGTGTCTATTTCCCAAATGAGTTTACTTTAATTAACACTTCAATTAATGTCGATTTCCAAAGTAAGCCTGATAAATCTGCCACACGTGTTTGTGAGTACATGCGCTCTGAACTGAAAAACTAATTAGGGCCTACTGTGTATCGTTACAAATGGACGGGACAAATAGAGGAATTGTTGCGACATGTGATTGTTTTGATCAAATATTGAGCAAGTGGAAGATTTAAAGGACCAACTGTTGAAAAAAAACACCTTTTAAATTCGTCTAAATCATAGTTTGATGATATGTGCTTAGTCTGAAAGTCCATTAGTATACAAACATAGATATTTCAGCGTCTGCCATCGCGGTACTGGGCATGAAAGAGTCGGGCTTCAATTCCAATACGCAGACAGCAAAGAGAACAATAAAGCACTCGCCTTAGATAAAATTGTGACATTGTGCCCCCAGGGTGGCATACAATTATCAGAATATAAGTATAAACCCACCCCCGCCCAGTATCTACTTTAGAATTAATGTAGACTGTCTACCGATTCTATGGAAAAGTGCATAATTTACATATACATTTTCGTGATTTTTTTTAATATAATCAAGCATGTCTCTATGGGTATTAAATTTGATAAGTGTACGTACATAAGTTTCGTTAGAGTACATTGTATTACTACTTAGGAACATATCAACCCTTCACATTTGTTTTGCGCCGATTTTAGTCATTTGTATCACCTGTACAACACTTGTCTCGTTTTAATTTTGTCATTTGTGAAATATGTCGTGTTCCAGTATTACAATCACATTTTTCTCTAAAATATGTCATGTTCTAGTGTTGTCACATTGTTCTGTAAAATATGTGGTGTTCTAGTATTGTGACATTGTTCTGTGAAATATGTCATGTTCTAGTGTCGTCACAATGTTCTGTGAAATATGTCATGTTCTAGTATTGTGACATTGTTCTGTAAAATATGTCATGTTCTAGTATTGTGACATTGTTCTGTGAAATATGTCATGTTCTAGTATTGTGACATTGTTCTGTGAAATATGTCATGTTCTAGTGTTGTAACATTGTTCTGTGAAATATGTCATGTTCTAGTATTGTCACATTGTTCTGTTAATTGTCTTGTGTTCTAGTAATATAGTCACATTGTTCAGTAAAATATTCAACTACCTGGTATTCATGATTTTCCCTGAAGTTAAGATTGATCAAAATTCAGTCGTTTTACTTTGTATATTTGCAAAGCAAACTTACTTGAAATCCTAAAAAGCCTTCTTAGCCGTCGCCCAAGGTTAGATTTCCGCATGCATGCAATATATTTTGTATTAAAATAAAAATACTTGTGGGCGAGGGCTGGGGTCAAGTGAAATTTGAAGAAAAAAATATTTCGGTTCAAAGTTTCCATATTATTTTGTTATATCGCGGTAAGAGGCTTTATTCTAGTCACAAGTGTCGAAATATTTTACGAAGGAAACGTTTGCTTCGTGACCGGAAGGTCGTGACTTCGAGCCTAGACCGAAGACGTAAACGTAGGTAGTGATTAGATGATTGCTCCTTCGACAAGCGCTCGGCATTTAGAAGTGAGAATCACAGGTATTTCGGATATGACCTTGAAAACAAAGGTCCCTTGTCGTGGCAGGCTTTGGTACGTTGCTACGGCCCTGAGCGCTAAGCATACGTCTAAATTTGTGGTACTTCAGCTGGTGACGTTTCAATATGAGTGAAAATTTCTTGAAGGGGCGTCAAAAAAACACACGAAGGAAATAGATTCTAATTATGAGGAAGAATCCAGGAATCCCACCTTCACACCTCCGGAGAAAAGTAAACCCATTCCCATTTTAGTTCACCATTAATTTCCTTTGTCATCTTCATCTAAGAGTCATGCTTATTGTTTTGTATGCAAAACATCCCGGCCCAAATTACTGTTAGGTTCAAATCAAACTCAGAGGCATGAATAACCATATTCCACAAGGAGAAAGATGTGGTGCAGGCCATTTGGACAAAGGAAAACTTTCAGACGACGCTGTGTGAGATATTAAAACCAATAACAGCGTATTGCTTAAACAGGACCTTTGCTCTTACCATCATTCAGGGCTTGAAAGAAAGAACTGGCTGTCGACTAGATTTTGACGGCGGAAGCAGCGTGGATGATGATGGTGATGATTACGACGACACAATTCTTACCGGATTTACACCTAGGGGATTTCAGGATATCATTCAGCTGTAACAAGTATCAGCTCATCAAAGAATAGAATTATGTGTCGACATTCTCCTTGTGAAATTACAGAACACACAGCACTTTCCAACAAAATGCTTGCAGTTCTGTTCAATATAACAAAGTATCCTCTAAAATTTTGATAAAGAACTACGCTCGTTAACTCTGGATTCCCGCCTATATTTTTTAACTCGTATATAATAAAAAGCTTTGCAATTTTGCTAATGAAACTTTTTTAATGCAAAGTAGAATCCATTAGTATTTGATTATTAACTTCAATACCAGTGTTCATTAATTTTTTGCTCTTAATTACAACTCCTTTTGAGTAGGGAATAGAAAAATATGTTCCTTGAAATCAGGTTTTTAAACGCCATATATTTTAACATGCTTATTGATATACATAAATAACCATTTAATTTGTCAAATTGCTTTACATTATAGAGTAAAGAATGGTAATCATCATTTTTCAAAATTTAACCTCATTTGCAATTGATGAAGGTGAACATTTTCGTCGTGTTTTGGTCTGTAAACATACAGATGTATGTTCATCTCGTGAATAAACAAAAGTGTTGGTGTAATTTTGCAACATGACAATGGATAATACCCGTGAAAAGGGATTTGTGTTTCTTGGGTGGGGGGGGGGGGGGTAAAAATGTTATATGAAAATTCATATAAATATCTATTTTGACATAAAAAATCATATAATAATTATAACTTTTAAAAATTGACCAGAATATAGGTGGCGAAACAATACTATGAAAAGTGAAGATAAAGAACAGTGATCAATCTCATAACTCCTATAAGCAATACAAAATAGATAGGTGGGCAAACACAGACCCCTGGACAAACCAGAGGTGGGATCAGGTGCCTAGGAGGAGTAATAATCCCCAGTCGACCGGTCACACCCGCCGTGAGCCCTATATCCTGATCAGGTAAACGGAGTAGTGTGCCAAGAACGGCCTAGCAATCGGTATGAAACACGTCAGAAAACATTTGACCCAATGATAGGTTGTATTGACGAACTAGATCGTTATAACGACCATAGAATTTGCGAAATGCTGACTTCAATCGAGACTGTTGAAACCCCTCTACCATCAACTTGTTTGTTAGTAACTTGCCTCGATTTAAAAACTGACCGTAAGCAGAACAAGCTCTTGCGTATCGAATCAGTTGAGAGATATAAACACCATATGCAGATGATACTGGAATATTGCTATCCTTCGCAGTTCTTTACATACATGTGTGTTAATTAAGTGAGGATTAACCATTGTTTGATCTAGCCATGTATTTTATGATAATGCGTCACATCATCAGTATAGATTCTATTACTGTGTCACATCATCAGTATAGATTCTATTACTGTGTCACATCATCAGTATAGATTCTATTACTGTGTCACATCATCAGTATAGATTCTATTACTGTGTCACATCATCAGTATAGATTCTATTACTGTGTCACATCATCAGTATAGATTCTATTACTGTGTCACATCATCAGTATAGATTCTATTACTGTGTCACATCATCAGTATAGATTCTATTATTTTTTTCAGATCAGGCGTTCCATCGATTAAATCCTCATGATAGATTTTGTACCACTTGGGATTTCAGCATATATCCTAGGACGATGTGATTCAAAAGCATGCACATGAACTTCCCCAGAGATCTCTTGACTTCCGGTTTTACGGCAGAGCCTCTTACATTGGTCTTGCATGACACGTATGTACATGTACATACAAAAAATTCTATCTTTTGTTTTGCCAGGAGATGTTACAGTCTGTGCCCTCTTAACTGTGTATAGTGATACCTTTTTAAAATAAACTATAGAAGAATGATTGACTATGAACAATATAATATACTACATGTACAATGTAAGTATGAAACCCCCTTCTACTACATGAATTATCTATAACACCCTGAAACAGGACTTGAGAATGGGAGAACCTAATAAACTGAAGAAAAAAACTACAAAACTCCGTTTACCTGATCAAGATATAGGGTTCACGGCGGGTGTGACCGGTCGACAGGGGATGCTTACTCCTCCTAGGCACCTGATCCCACCTCTGGTATATCCAGGGGTCCATATTGGCCCAACTATCTATTTTGTATTGTTATAGGAGTTGTGAGATTGATTACTGTTCGTTATCTTCACCTTTCATTATAACATCTACTAATACTCTATCAACAGTATACTTAAAAATGCCAATAACCTTGATGTTTTTAGGAGTCCCTAACTCCTATCCTAACAAAAATCATGCTTGTGTCATGCTAGAAACTATTCAGAGCTTAAAACCGCTAGGCCCATTTGCTCTGAATAAGAGAATGGAAACTAACCATGAAGTCAGTTCCTAACCAAGTGAATTAAACTGATCAAACATAGCCTTCTATTCACTAACTTAAGCCAATCAAATCCAAAAAGACTATCCAGACCTAATAATCCAATGGGGAAGCAGATAGCTTGTTCACTTAGGAAAGAATGACAACAGGGATGGCACTTCCTGTTTCATACAAAAACACGTGGAATGTGTCATGAAAAATACTCAAAAATAAATCAATTGAATTCAAAATGTAATAAGAAATCAGGGCTTGAATTAAATGAAATTTTATATAACAAACAAGAGGCCCAAGGGCCTAGAATCGCTCTTCTGATAAATTGTACAACACCACCATTTCTATTCTTAGCCTCTTAGTATTCTAAATCTTTAGTTAAATCCTAAGAATTCAAAAAAAAGTAGGTCAATGTGACCTACTTTTTGGTTTACACATTTTGAGAACCCAAGAAATATCAACTGACAAAGTTTGATGATTTTAAGCCAATTAGTATCTGAATATTGAAATATAGCTGTCAAATTCCAATCGTAGGTCATGGTGACCTACTTTTTGGTCAGCGAACTCCGAACATGCAAGACCCATCAACTGACAAAGTTAGATGACTGTAGGTCAAATAGTATCTGAAATATATAAATATAGCCGTCCAATTCCAAAAGTAGGTCAAGGTGACCTACTTTTTCGTCAACACCCTTCAAACATGCAAGACCCAACAACTGACAAAGTTTGATGACTCTAGGTCAAATAGTATCTGAAATATATAAATATAGCCGTCCAATTCCAAAAGTAGGTCAAGTTGACCTACTTTTTGGTCGAAACCCTTCGAACATGCAAGACCCAACAACTGACAAAGTTTGATGACTGTAGGTCAAATAGTATCTGAAATATATAAATATAGCCGTCCAATTCCAAAAGTAGGTCAAGGTGATCTACTTTTTGGTCGAAACCCTTCGAACATGCAAGACCCAAAATGCATCAACTGTCAAAGTTTGATGATTGTAGGTCAATTAGTGACTGAAATATATAAATATAACTGTCAAATGCCAAAAGTAAGTCACAGTGACCTACTTTTTGGTCGATACACTCCGAAGACTCAAGATGCATCAACTGACAAAGTTTGATGATTGTAGGTCAAATAGTGTCTGAAATATAGTAATTTAGCTGTCAAATACCAAAAGTAGGTCACGGTGACCTACTTTTTGGTCGACACAAACCGAAGACTGAAGACGCATCAACTGACAAAGTTTGATGATCCTAGGTTTTACAGTGCTCAAAATATGCATCTAAAATTGAAAATGTGAAATTTGAATATCTGCAAAATTCAAAAAGTAGGTCACTGTGACCTACTTTTTTTATAAGTATGTTTCAAGGCCTCAAGATGCATCAACTTACAAGATTTGATGATTCTAAACCTCTCGGTATAGGTTTTACAGTGCCCAAAATATGCATCTAAAATTGAAAATGTGAAATTTGAATATCTGCAAAATTCAAAAAGTAGGTCACTGTGACCTACTTTTTTTTATAAATATGTTTCAAGGCCTCAAGATGCATCAACTTACAAGATTTGATGATTCTAAACCTCTCGGTATTTGAAATAACAACTTAAAATATATCTATAAATGATAAGCCATAAAATTCAGAAAGTAGGTCCCATGATCCACCAACTGACAAATTTTGATGATCATAGGCTTCAAAGTGTCCAAGATATGCATCAAAATTAATTTTAAAATAAATACCTGCAAAATTCAAAAAGTAGGTCACCGTGACCTACTTTTGAGACAACTTGACACAAGGTCCTAAGATGCATCAACTGTCAAAATTTGATGATCCTAGTCCTTATAATGACTAAAATATCTAAGATTTAAGGAATTTAAAAAAATTATAAATTTAGGTCAACTTTGAAGTGACCTTGAGACCACGCCCTTTGCCCCAGGGTAATGCCTTGAACAATTTTTAATCTACAACATATCCTCATCCTTATGTGTAAGTTTGGTGATAATCTGACCTGTGGTTCTTGAGAAGAAGATTTTTTAGCAACCACTACTTTTGTTTGTATTTTCCTGATTATCTCCCCTTGTTAAAGGGTCACATCCCTCTATTTAGTATGTATGAAAGCCCTTGGGCCAATGATACCCTGTAACAAATTTGAAAAAAATTGGCCAAGGAGTTCTTGAGTTATAGCCCTTTTTCTAAAAAGTTTACGCACACCGCACACCGCACAAATGGCCATAGCATTAGCTCTTTGAGCCTTTGGCTCAGAAGAGCTAAAAATCAGATCCACCTCAGTTGCATGATTTTGACTCTGATTATGTGCTCTCGCTTTGTAGTAGAGTATATTGTATTCAATGTGCGTTATTTTGACTCTGATTAAGCGTTATTTTGACTCTGATTATGTGCTCTCGCTTTGTAGTAGAGTATATTGTATTTAATGTGCGTTATTTTGACTCTGATTAAGCGTTATTTTGATTCTGATTAGGTGTTTTCGCTTTGTAGTAGAGTATATTGTATTCAATGTTCGTTATTTTGACTCTGATTATGTGCTCTCGCTTTGTAGTAGAGTATATTGTATTCAATATGCGTTATTTTGACTCTGATTAAGCGTTATTGTGACTCTGATTATGTGCTCTCGTTTTGTGGTAGCGTATATTGTAATCATTTAATTTTACATTTTACACGCTTTTTCATTGGTTGAAAAATTAT
>NC_079167.1:86221871-86301871 GCF_947568905.1 Ostrea edulis
TTCAGTTGTCAATTTAGATGTCCGCGAAATCTGTATTAATTTGTCCGTTTTCTTGTGTACACTAGATATAAATCTAATTTCTAATCAACTTTGACATTGATCTACATGTAGCATCTGTAAATGTAAATTATGAGATGAATGTTATGTTTTAAACGTTTCGAATCAGTAAATGAAGTATTTACAAAAATAAGACAATGGCATCATGCAGTATCATAATTTTATTTAAATATTTAAAGTACATGCCCTTCTGAACAGCAATGATAATTTATTGTTAAACGGACACAATAAAAAAAATGTTTATGTCATGCTGCATAGAATGTAAAAAAAAAAAAAAAAGGAGAGTCTTTTAGCAATGCAAGGTGAAGATGACGAACAGTGATCAATCTCATAACTCCTACAAGCAATACAAAATAGATAGTTGGGCAAACACAGATCCCTGGACACACCAGAGGTGGGATCAGGTGCCTAGGAGGAGTAAGCATCCCCTGTTGACCGGTCACACCCGCCGTGAGCCCTATATCCTGATCAGGTAAACGGAGTTATCCGCAATCTAAAGTGGAAAGCAAAGAATTGATTATTTGTGTAATTTTAATGAAATACTCCTAATTAAGATGGACGCTATCCCTAACGTGGTTTTTGGTTTATAAATCAGACAATGAATGCTTCTACATTCATACGCATAGCTGTATATCTTAGTTTAATGGAATAAGCAGATTTTAATGATGCAACCTTTTTTAAAATGAAACGAAAACAACACAAATTTTATAACTTTGCAATTACGAGCATTTATAAATTTATTTCCTACCTTGAAGTTACGAGAAATTATAAATACAGAACATTTTTTAATACAAGAATTTTTCGTCGCAACAAACCTAGTGTAGCAGGGCCGCCACTGGGCAGTCTGCACTACAAATCTTCACCATCGTCGTCGTACAAGAATTTTGTCCCAAAATATGCTATGCAAAGTTTTTCCCTCTGGTTTACTGTCGTCAGAGTTCTCTGAATATGCCATTTAAAGACACGTTTTCAGTCGTATTCCATTTTGTGAAAAATTACATCGATGATACTCTCCACTTTGTACAAAATTCAGTAATTTGACGGTGAAGCACCTTGACTGTCACCATGCAACACAGACAAATATAAGCATCATGATGTATTTCTTTTCTTTCTTTTTTTTAATTCCGTCACAATAAGGAAATTTAGAGAAACAAATGCGAAATAGTTGTAAATTATTGCCAAATAAATATTTCATTAATTTGGTGTTTAGAACGGTATATTTCTACGTCATTAACACTTTCCACTTATTTAATTGCAATATGCAGTTTCTGCTGATGCGCAACCTCCATTATTTTGCTGTAATTATTTCAATATCCAATTTAGGCCCATTCAAATCAATAAAAGTCAATAATTTCATACGTATTTATTGATTATTGCTACTTCAGTGTGCGGTACAAGTTTCATTTTTCTACAAAGTCGGACGTCTCAAAACGAGGCTAAAGTACACGAGTTCTGGAGAAAACACCCAGACTTGTACATGTACGTCAAGATTAACGTCAAAGTGGTGACGCTTTGATTTATAGTGTCTCCGGTTGTATATGATATATTTAAGCTGCTATTGGAGATTTTGGGAAAAAAAATGATGGCCATTTTTGTAAATGACACATTCTCAAATACCATATTTAATATTTAGGGGAATTTCTTGACAGGCCAGATTTGGTACAATTAAACCTGCAAATTTTCTCCAGCAGACTGTTTGCCAGAAATGTGCAGCAAGTGCGTGCCGCAATTTTGCCGCAAACTATGTGCATGGCATTAAATGAATTTGCAAACGAAAAGTAGTTGTCGTAAATGTGCATCAACTACAATGTATTTGTAGCAAACTTGCAGGAACTATGTACTTTAGAACTTATATTTAGTAAGGAAAACAAGGGGGTGCTACATGTACCCCAATAGCCTATAATAGACAGCCCAATAGCCTATAATAGACAGCCCAATAGCTTATGATAAATGCATGCAGCCCAATAGCCTATGATAGACAGCCCAATAGCCTATAATAGACAGCTTAATTAGCTTATGATAAATGCATGTAGCCCAATAGCCTATGATAGGCAGCCCAATAGCCTATAATAGACATCCCAATAGATATAATAGACAGCCCAATAGCCTATAATAGACAGCCCAATAGCCTATAATAGACAGCCCAATAACCTATAATAGACAGCCCAATAGCCTATAATAGACAGCCCAATAGCCTATAATAGACAGCCCAATAGCCTATAATAGACAGCCCAATAGTCTATAATAGACAGCCCAATAACCTATAATAGTCAGCCCAATAGCTTATGATAAATACATGTAGCCCAATAGCCTATGATAGGTAGAAGTCGTTTTTACATAGCATTAATTTAGATTCTGAGATTGATCTAGTATCGTCTACTTATCAACACATCTCTCTGACAACAGCCAATGATCCGCTGTGTTGGTAACATACCTCTTTGTCGCACGGATACATGATATATATATAAATGGCAAGTACATGTGTGAAAAACCAATTTGTGCGTAGGCACCTGCTTTTCGCCTCTACGACTGCAAGTGACATGTGAGTCTCAATATAGCCGGTGAAACCAGCTAAGAGGGATTTAACAAGGACCAGGAACTACCCCCGGGGTCAGGGTAAGTCACGGGGAGCGAGTAATAAGGGGGATGCAGGGTGTGAAAAACACCTAGATGACGTAGATAGCGACATTTCGAATCAGTTGTGTTTTAATGATAGAATAAGAGATGTATCGATTTGAATGAGGACTTTTATGGACCTGAAGTCGTGTATATATAACCCACAAATATGTTTGGTTTTTTTAGCAATTTTTTAAAATACATTTTTTTGCGTTACAAGGCCGTCTCGTCATACCCCTCCTGGGGACCTAGGGTTTTATTGTGCTGTAACCCCTTTTGTTGAAAGTTTAGGTTTAAAATGAGTTTACATATTGGGTACTGATATTACAAGTGACCTACATGTAAAAAAGATTTAACGGTAAATTCCACAGGCCCGCATATCTAAGGTAATTTGAATTTATGAAATAGTATGTACCCATGTTGAAAAAGTAAACTTAGTTGTTCAATAGACATTGTACAAGATATGTGTGTGAAACTATTTTCTTTATTTGTTGGTTTAATGATTTCGTGTGTCGTATAGGGTTTAGAGAGAGAGAGAGAGAGAGAGAGAGAGAGAGAGAGAGAGAGAGAACGATTTGCCTCAGGTTAAATTATGGGTTTTGATGACATCGAAGTATAATGATCTTTGTTTAATCTGACTTCGGAAAGTGAAAATGCGGGGGGCGAGGTGATTATCTTCAGAAATAAAAGGTTATCAGAGTCATTAAGAGAATATTAGGTTGGCGGCAACAAATAACAGAGAGTTCAGTTTATTTTTGTACCTTTTTTTTTCAAATGTAAAAATCTAACAGGATTTATGGCAAAAATAGGTTTACGAAGACTACACGAAAGAAAACAGCGGGAAAATCTCACGAAATCGCGTGTGGTGTTGTACAGTATCTCATCTTTATTTGAAATCCATGTTTTGTTACTTAAATGAACGCAATATCATACAAAACATCTAACACAGCAAGGAAGTGGATTTAAAGTGTATCCGAATCATTCGGGACGTGGGCAACCCGGAGTAGATAGATCTAACGTAAGAACAACACACACTAAAAGAGCGTGTCGTGTTCAGACAGAGGATTCATCAGACTTCACTGATGCGGTGGTATCATTATTGGATGTGGTAATATTATATGGTGTGGCAATATCGCTATGTTAAGGAAGAGATATCAATTGTATGATGTGGTATGTTTATTGATCTGTGATAAATTCATTGTAATGTGGTACCTTATAATTAGATGATGTGATAATTCATTATTATGTGGTACCTTATAATTAGATGATGTGATAAATTCATTGTAATGTGGTACCTTATAATTAGATGATGTGATAAATTCATTATAATGTGGTACCTTATAATTAGATGATGCGATAAATTCATTATAATGTGGTACCTTATAATTAGATGATGTGATAATTCATTATAATGTGCACATGGTATCTTATACATGTAATTAGATGATGCGATAAATTCATTACAAGAGGTCGTGAAATCGTTACATGATATGGTGACACCATTAATTGGTTGCTGTCGTCTCGTTTTTTTTATCATCACCAGATATTGATTAGTTTTCTCTCTATTTTTCACTCATTCCTAGCTTGGTGTTTTCTTTCTAGTTTTCTCTCTATCCTAGCTTGGTGTTTTCTTTCAATTTTTCTCCCTATCCTATCTTGTTGTTTGCCCATACCAGTTTTGAGGTAGAGATTGAAAGGTTGATACTAAAAAAAATTAACCATTGAGGGTTTTTTTTTTTATTTTGATAGATAAGTTTATTCCAAGTTTGGGCCCAGAGGGCAAAAGAGCAAGACAGCTTATAAAGAAGGAAATTTCAAAAAAAAAAATTACAACATTCAGGCGCGGATCCAGAATTTTTTTCCAGGGGGGGGGGGCGAACCTTTTATAATAACAGTCAACTCATTTTTCTTATAAATCGTTATATTATAATTTTTTTATCTTTGCAAATTCCAGTCCCCCCCCCCCTCTAGATCCGCGCATGACATTAACTACAGATTGCATGAACTGCAAACTACATGTGGGTGTAACATATGGGGAAACGAGTACATACATATATGAATTGCAAATCAGTTGTATACATAAGTAAATAGACAATATCAGTATTATACCAACATACGAATAATTTAAAACTATAATGATTTTGCAGTTTTAAAGGATCGCCTCTTTTTCTGAAAGTTTTAACTAAATATTAACTCAATTTGATAATTACTGGTTTGTCTTCATTAATCATCAACCAAGTAAATTGATACATGTTAGTTTTGTTGAGCTTGTATACGTGTATATTATGAAAAAACACATTTTTCACTTCAACATAGAATGGACAACTAGTGAGGAAATGAAATGCATCTTCTATACAATTTAGGTTACATAATTCACATATTCTTTTGTTTCTTTCTAGAGGAATCTTCTGGCCGGTATTGCTTTTTATAAATTCATATCTTTCTATTTCAATTCGAAGGTCATGTGCACTAATTTGAAATCTACATAGAGTTTTTCTTAATTCTAGGGATTTTAAAAATATATAATGTTCCATATTAAAGTTTTCTTCATAGTTGTGAGTTTTCCTGATTTCTGACCCTCTTCACGTCGTTTTTTCCTGATTTCTGACCCTCGTCTTTTTTACCAGTAAAGTAAAAATTGTTTCCGTATCTGATTCTTCGTTTGTTTCTTGAAAAATGAGAATTTGAGATTTTTACAATTGGATACCAAAATGCCCATTTTTTATCTAAAATAATTAAGTACCAACAATTTATATTACATGTATATGAATTCAGATTGATATTCTCTGTATAAGCACTGTATAACAGGGATGATTCTGGGCAATTCTCAAGTATATGCCAATATAGTAAAATGCTTTAGATTATAGAGCAGAACATGGGATGTCTACCCAATTCAGAAATCACTGCAATATTAGTACTTCTTTTCCGACACACATTACATGTTTACAAAACTTAATATTCAGGTTTTCTACCTCCCAATCTTCAAAGATATCGTATAAATCTCTGTCTTTTTCCAGCATGCGTGCTCCCACATAAAAATGCACACACACAAATTAAAATAAAATTTATATTTGTTAAAACAAATGTCTCCTCAACTCTCCGAATTACACCCCGCCCAATTTAATGCACTGCATGATATGGAGGAGAAAGAATGAGCAGGAACATAGACATCATGAATTCCACTCGGTGCTTTGGGAAGAAAGATTCAACCAGCAGAGATAAACTACTGACCTTTTTATAACTTTTAAAAGATGTTTAAGCATTCCCAAATTACCTACTTGAGAATTGAACATGGCAATAATAGAAGGTTTCTATAAACCATTTATGAATGTATGTGCTCTTGTAGTTGACCTTTTTTCACTCACAATGATTGCATTAATATTTAGTTATTTTTCATACAATTTTTTATAATAACCAGACAGAATTACGTATTAAATATACACATTTTTTAAAAAGAAATTGATATGATTATACAGTATAGTACACCGAATATGTTTAAATAACAACTTTATATCCAATACCAATGGAAATTTTTCAACCCAAGCGACCCATGGATCTCAAGGCCCAAGGCATCGATCTGAGCTAGCGTGCTCTCACCGATACATGTATATGTATTTCATAAGTTTATAACTTGTAGTCTCACATTGAACCAAAAACTCACTATTAGATAACTCAGAATGCATGCATATTGCATTAACTATTTGTAATTTCTCCCAGTTCAAGGTATATGTGCACTCTGTGTGTGTGTGTGGGGGGGGGGGGGGGGATTCAAACACATTGAATGCAGTTGTAAAATTGGTATTTTATTTTCATTTAGAAATGTTTACTGGTTTTGATAAATCAAAGACTTAGAATAATCAACAATGACACTTCCTCTATATTTATGCAATATTATTGTCTTAAAAAAAGACATGTAATACATGAGTACATGTACTTGTTTTCCATTAAACTCACACTTTAGTATGTTGCACAATATCCATTGAACACATTGTTGATTCCCACATTTTGCAGAAGTTCTTGAATTTTGTCTGTAAACTGTAAAGTTGTACGATCCAGGGGATATGACATCATCACTGTAAACAAAGTGCCTGTTAAAATATATCTATATATTCAAATGTAATATTGAAAAAAAGGGAATATCTAATATACTAAGATTTATCTTTGCAAATGTCTGGTGTTAAAATGAAAAATTCTACCGTAGAAAATATTGTATCTTTCTTGCTAATTTTCAAGGCAAATTGCTGTTGAACTTGTTGGCTCGAAGCCCATTTCAAACTTGCACTGGTCCTTAGGATGATGCTTAGAGAAAAAAAAATCGCCATGATTGATATTTGCAGTTATTAACCATTAATTATACGGTGTCAGACAATTTAAATTTTATAATTGTGTGTCTCAATGCATATTCAGTGAACTTTGAAATACTGATATATTGAAAATTACATACATAGTATGTATTTCATTATCTTAAATTAACTTAAATCTGGTCTGAAATCAATATTACACGTGTAATGTGCAGTGCAGCAATGTGAACTCTGACAGTAGTAGTACATCTGAATGATGGTTATTTATTTATATTGTTATGGCTAACTACTATTTAAACTGTACATATCCCCCAGGGCCTGTGGTTAATAAACATCATTATCATAATTATTGCAATATGAGATGACAGATGTGTGTTTTCATAAACTGCCAGTTCATTCTAATTCAATATCAAAACAAGTCAACTCTAGATTTATCAGACCTGTTTTCTTTACCGAGTGAGAGTCAAGAGAAGTACATACCTATCTTATTTTCATACAATACATAAATTTGCGTATGAGGGGGCTTGTGATTTTACAAATACTATTATTCTGGTAGAAGGACAATCTCTAAAACTTAACAAAAAGGATGAAACGATTACATAAATCGAAAGAGGGATGAGATAGACCGGGAATTCACACATTTCAGAGAAATTATTGCCACAAAAAAGGGGGGGTAGGGTAGTAATGCATCCATACTTTGGGTGCCTGTGGTCTTTTGAAGTCAGGGTTGTCTGTTTTTTGTTGTTGTTTTTTTTGTAAATCTCTATTGATATTCATCGAATGATCTGTTCGGGGATTAGAAGATGGTAGCCGTTTTTAATTATCATTATCATGGTACTTGAAGGCGTGATATTCGTTTCATCTTATAACACAAAGTTTTGTTCTTTTTACTAATTACTCAAATAAGTAATATTATTTCATTTTTATCATCGATTTTGGATCTGAACACATGGAAGGGGCTTAATGAAATATTTGGTTTATACAGAGTCACACCTTTTGAGATAGACGAATGCTATGTGGAGCATTGCCAATGGTGCTTTCATGGCTCTTTCGGATTTCCATGGAAAATTAACTACCAAACTGCGAAATGCTCTGGAAGTTTTAATCATATTTGTGAATATGCAAGTCTTTCCACAACCGGCTTGGTCAGTTATAATGAAATTATGGCCAGGTTCAACGCCTTTACTTGGTCTTCGTCCATGTTTATGATTTAATGATATTCTCTTATCTTTTTCGTGAGGCTAATTGTTGATGGTATTTGCATAAAAGACCTCGTCTAGGGATAGATAGTTGACTGCGATAACATATTTTCATCTATTTGATTCGTAGAAAGAATTCAGTTTGTATGTTAAGATGTGATAAATTAATGGCTATATAGTAAAATTAAACTTTCTGTAGTTGATGTATAAAGCTTTTTCCTATCATTCAACATGATGGACAGAATATCAAGAAATTCATTTTTTTTTTTTATTGAGCAATTTGAATTAAGAAATAATGGGTTTAACTTTGTGTATAAATAATGAAGATTACGTGAATCGACAAAAAAGTGTATATAGAATGTGAGTGTAATCAATTTTAAACAATCAGTAATGTAAAATTCTAATTGAATATTAATTGATCAGATACTATGGAAAATCATTTCAACATCATGAATCTAAAAGGCAATATAATCATTTCATCTATCTGTTTAGCAAACGAAAACTAAATTGACATTGATTCAGTACATGTGTCAATTTTCTAATTTCTATTGTTTTACGCGAGATATGCACGAGCTCTATCTGTCAATCACCTGACGCTTACTGCTTTGTCGTGCCTCAAGGAAAAATGTGTATTGAAATTAAGTTATTAGAATTCGTATTGAAAAACACTGAAATTCTATGGCGTGTCGTTTGAATTTCAAACTTATGACAAAGTGTCTTGAAAACAACAAAATATTTGTTTGTTTGTTTTTTTGCCATCGATATTTGATTTTTAAAGGTAACTCCATACTCGCAGTTTTATCTGATGCAAGTTTGAAAAATGTATCTATTTCCATTCATTAGAGTTAAAACTAACAAATTATCAAATAAAATACATATGTCATCACACTTTTTAAGATACGAGACGTACATAAACAGAATCATATATCACCGTCAGAAAATTGCAATTTTCCTTAAACAGCGTGATCAAAATTTCATACAAACTGGTTATCACGATATAGTAGCATTCATAACAATTTCATGAAGCTGTATCTTCACAAAAATATACAAAATGTCTGTTAAAATACAGGAAATCTATCGCATAATAGACTAGATAAAGAAATCAATAGAAACAGAGTTATTGCCCTTGGATTCAATAATTTAAAACGTATCATTGATTATTCATTTATAATTAAGACTTTTAAAATAATTTATTTTTAACAAGATTTTTTACAATAACTATCGGAAAAGACTCCAACAAAATTTATGTTCCTATCACGCATAAATGTAAATAAATCATTGATTTTGCAAAATCTGATGACATCACAGGAGGGTGGAATTACTGACAGTTTGAAAATGTCTAAGCTGTATGACTGTTTGTTTCCCTGCTAAAATGATTAAAATGAATTTACTGTCGATCTCAGAAGCTTTATCATTAGAGTGAACAATGAATGCACCCACTCTAACATTGAATCTGGCGATTCACGATATTTTTGGTTCGCTTCAATTTGACGCTAACACAAATCAGTTGATTTCCCGATTGTGGACCCGTGTATACATGTAAAAATGTATGTGAAACTTTGGATTTGAAAGGTCCACGCAACTGCTATAGAATACCCACAAACCGCAATTTCAAAGACACCGCCTTATTTCTAGACCCACGCGAAAGCATGGACTTTCCGTCCGTGGTCCCGTGTTTTTGACCTGTACTGTATATTATGATCGGTGATATTCTGTCTGCGTGTAGGAATTTTTGAATAGTGTGAAATATCGCTGTCGACATTAGATTGTATTTCTAGTAATATTTTGGTCGTTTTTCCAGTTACATGCTCAACTGATCGACGTTAGAAAAGTAAATTTTAAAGAAAGTATGCATTTAAACGTGAAATACGTAAACGGTTTTACGAACTATTTGCTGCTAGAGCAGAACATCTGTTTTTAAGAAGTGCTAAGGTCCATACCACTTTCAACCGAGTGACTGTATAGAGGAGTTGATAAAATCAACTCCATAAGGACGACTCTAACGACTGTACAGCTTGTCATCTGTTAACATTCGATAAATGTTGTGAATATAGACACCAGTGTTCGTATCATCTTTCCCGTTACGTATGTGTTTACAGGTTAACCATCAGAATCCATTGATAACTATATATAACTATACATAACAATAGTCTTATTCGTTTACGTGTTCCTTTGTCAGGCATCAGATAGTGTACAAAGTGAAAAAAAAAAAACAACCCAAAAATAGAAGTTACCAAGAAATGTGGGCGTGACTTGAGAATCCGCCTGATGCCAGCTGGGGTTTTTTTTTTTTTTTTTACATAAATGTACTGATGTTGTGGTAGTGTGGTAGATATGGTTTTCTAATAGCTTTATACGCCTTTAAATAGCTCGATCTGTCGAACTCTGGAAGAGGTCCCGGGCTCGGTCCTCAGCTGGACGCGCATTCATATCGTCAATCGGAACTTTTCGGGCTTTTCTCGCAAGCGAAAAACAACCTCGAATGTATTACGATATCCTCCATTTCTATCTAAAATCAGCATACGAATATGAAAAATCTTTTATTTTAACTTTTGTAATAAATTTTTGCTAGAAACGATGAGATCTCTATCCACAGTTTGTTTAAAACATGTTAATGATTGCTAATTAGTGACTTACACAGTGGTTGAAAGTATCTTTTTTAAGTCAATGTTTTAAAGTTTTTATCTTATTTCCAGATCCCAGATATGAGTCTATATAGTTTGTGATGGCGCACGTTTTCAGAAAGGTAAGCAACTATTGATGATCTGACAAATGAACTTGTGAAGTTACTGCTATTAAGAATCATGATTCTACCAAAGCTACATAGGTAACGAATATGTCTTATAAGTTCGCCAACCTTTTCATTGGGAGGGGGATACGTTTTTAAGTTGTTTTTGTTTATAATTTATGTGCATTTAATTATTTTTGTTTATAGTTCATGTACGATATATGTGCCTATTTTAGTATTTATTTATTGACTCAGTTTTCTCCAGTGACCTTGACCTCATCTAAATGTGACCCTTTTCTCGCTGCAGAAAAAATCGACTCGATCCGGATCCGGATCCACTAAGTGCGAGAGTCCTGAGGAACCGCCCTCCCCTGACCTCTCTCAACTGACCCCGGAAGAGATTGATATCCTTCACAGGGTCATTCAGCGACAGGAAGAGTTCGAGAATGAAGAAGCTTCCTGTATCTTGTAAGTAGGGCCAACACTTATCCATGAAAATTTTCAATTTTATTACATAGAATTAATAAAAAGCTATTGTAAAAAGTGCATTATTATACATAAGATAGAATAATTTTAACCAAAAAATGTACCTAACTATTATCAATATCACTATTATTCTGTTTATTAAGCAGCCGCATCTGTTTTCATCAAACCATATCTTAGATCCGACCCCCCATCATTGATCTTAGATTTGTATATGAAGCGAGCAATTAGGATTTGTATTATCGATTGTAGCTCAAATGAAAGGAATCTTTACATCTAGGTAAATATAACTGAGACAAAATCAAAAACCCAAGGAAACACCCATTTTGGCATCAGTAATGTTAAAGAACAGGGTCAGCCATCGTAAATCTATACTACATCATTTCTGAAACCGCAAACTCCGCCGTTTCTAAAATGCATTGTTTAATCTTATATGACGGATTCAAAATCCCCATTCGGTTTCCCAGTAATTAAACTCGACATCACTGAACTTTAGGACCATTCACCATCAGCTGGAACAGTATGAGGAAGCGGTGCGCGCGCAGGGCAGCGGGAAGGGCCGCTTAAAGCACATCGATCTACGACTTTGTCGTCTGTGTTTTAAAACGAAATTTGCCGACGGCATCGGGCGCCTGTGTCACTACTGCCGGAAGCGTGTCTGCCAGCGCTGCGGGGAGTTCACAAAAGGCCGCTGGGATCACAAGAAAAAAAAGGTAAAACAGTTTGATAAATTTACAAAAAAATTCACCGCATGCAGCATCGTTTTCCATTAAACCGTTGTAGAAAATGTGAGTATGACTGTAGACAATGTGAGTATGACTGTAGACAATGTGAGTATGATTGTAGACAATGTGAGTATGATTGTAGACAATGTGAGTATGACTGTAGACAATGTGAGTATGATTGTAGACAATGTGAGTATGATTGTAGACAATGTGAGTATGTAGACAATGTGAGTATGATTGTAGACAATGTGAGTATGACTGTAGACAATGTGAGTATGACTGTAGACAATGTGAGTATGATTGTAGACAATGTGAGTATGATTGTAGACAATGTGAGTATGACTGTAGACAATGTGAGTATGATTGTAGACAATGTGAGTATGATTGTAGACAATGTGAGTATGATTGTAGACAATGTGAGTATGACTGTAGACAATGTGAGTATGATTACAAAACTACTTCTAAAATATAGTACGTCTAATCTAACGGCTTGGATTCCGACAAAAAAGTAGAATGTGAATATAAATTTGAAAATACACGAGGGTATAATCGAGAACGCAAACTAACGCACTTTATGAAGTATGCTGGCGTGAAGCATCGCAATTCATACCCTCGTGTATTTTCAAAGTTGAAATTCATTTCTTGAATATTGTCGTTGGCATCAGATTCCCGTGCTATGTCATGAGATAGTGTAGTTGGTAACATATTTCGCGCCATCTTATGAGATCATTTTATTGGTATCAAATTTCGCGCTATGTCATGAGATAGTTTTGTTGGTATTAGATTTCGCGCTATGACATGAGATAGTTTTGTTGGTATCAGATTTCGCGCTATGTCATGAGATAGCTTTGTTGGTATAAGATTTCGCGCTATGTCATGAGATAGTTTTGTTGATATCAGATTTTGCGCTGTCATGAGATAGTTTTGTTGGTATTAGATTTCGCGCTATGTCATGAGATAGCTTTGTTGGTATCAGATTTCGCGCCATGTCATGAGATAGCTTTGTTGGTATAAGATTTCGCGCTATGTCATGAGATAGTTTTGTTGATATCAGATTTTGCGCTATGTCATGAGATAGTTTTGTTGGTATCAGATTTCGCGCTATGTCATGAGATAGCTTTGTTGGTATAAGATTTCGCGCTATGTCATGAGATAGTTTTGTTGATATCAGATTTTGCGCTATGTCATGAGATAGTTTTGTTGATATCATATTTCGCGCTATGTTATAAGATAGTTTTGTTGGTATCAGATTTCGCGCTATGTTATGAGATAGTTTTGTTGGTTTCAGATTTCGCGCTATGTCATGAGATAGTTTTGCTGGTATCAGATTTCGCGCTATGTTATGAGATAGTTTTGTTGTTTATTAGCGGACATCTGCTTTCTGCTTCTTTATTTTTTTTTTCTCTCTTAAAATGAACATTAACTTCTTTTGAATTATCAATTTTTCGTGTACTCGATTGCTCCACTATGGAAATATCTCTACTTGTTATGGTCAAGTTGAGCTACACCGTGTGAATTCTCTCGACCATGTGACTGTTTAACTTTCCCCTACTGTATTTTTCATTATTCAAAGCAAAATGTTTATCAATTTATAATTTTAGAAAGCGATTTCTCCCTGTTTTATATCAATATATTTCATACTACGTAATCATCTTCCTATCTTAATAAGTACATGTATTAATTTCATAAAGTCGACTGCAACTGTGTCATAAATTTTGATGGAAAAATACACGAAAGCATAAATGTATACTTCATTTCTAAAACAGTTTTGAACAAATGGCAAAAAGACATGTCTGGTTAGATTGTGACAGCCAATCGTTCACAAAAACGTACTCACTTGTATGAGTTTAGTGTCTCTATTGACGTTTCATTTTATCTACAAAAGCTCTACACAACCGTCATCGATTTTCTGTAAGTCACTTTCCCTTGAGCAGAATCAAGTTGCAAACAGCAAATTTTTTTTACCGAGATGGTCAAATGAGGACCACGGTCTTATCGCACCTCTCGCCGGTGTGTGTGGATCACGAGATACGTGGCGCCATATTAGGTACATAGGATGGTTTTGGAAAAATGTAGCACATGAACCTGTCGTGATTTATTGTATTTTGATACCAATAGCATCAAATGATTTGAATTTTTTCAGGTTGTACGCAGTAAATGGCGTTGCAATATGTGTGATATGAAGAGGAAGTTCTTTTGCAAAACCGGTGTCTGGTACCATGGACAACGCGCGCGACCCACACTCAACAACGCCCTCTTCAGTCAAAAGACGAGAAGTCTGGATGCAGATATCACAGAGGACGAGGTAGTAGACATGCCATTTAAATTAAATTTAATGTACTGTATTTATAGATTTCTTACTTTTATTGAGGTAGAGTATACGATACGAAGGCCCACTGCAATAGGGAAATATGTTATTGTACATGTAACTGACAGCCGTCATTTATTATTTGACAGTCGCGATATAATTATCTGACAGTCGCGATATAATTATCTGACAGACGCGTCATAATTATCTGACAGCCGCGATATAATTATCCGACAGTCGCGATATAATTATCCGACAGTCGCGATATAATTATCTGACAGTCGCTATATAATTATCTGAGAGCCGCGATATAATTATCTGACAACCGCGTTATGATTATGTGACAGCCTCGATATAATTATCTGACAGCCGCGATATAATTATCTGACAGCCGCGTTATAATTATCCGACAACCGCGATATAATTTTCTGACTGCCGCGTTATAATTATCTGAAAGACGCGATATAATTATTTGACTGCCGCGATATAATTATCTGACAGTCGCGATATAATTATCCGACAACCGCGATATCATTTTCTGACTGCCGCGTTATAATTATCTGAAAGACGCGATATAATTATTTGACTGCCGCGATATAATTATCTGACAGTCGCGATATAATTATCTGACAGACGTGTCATAATTATCTGACAGCCGCGTTATAATTATGTGACAGCCGCAATATAATTATCTGACAGCCGCGATATAATTATCTCAGCCGCGATATAATTATCTGACAGTCGCTATATAATTATCTGACAGTCGCGATATAATTATCTGACAGCCGCGTTATAATTATCTGAAAGACGCGATATAATTATCTATCTGACTGCCGCGATATAATTATCTGACAGACACGTTATAATTATCCGACAGTCGCTATATAAATCTGACGACCAACATTTAGCTTTTCCGGCGACCGCTGATAATTTTTTGGCAGCGACCACAGAGTGGCGGCTGCTAGATAATTAAACCATGGATGCCATATAGATACCGTATAGCGATTTTTTCCGCGGGGTGATACATTTAACTTATTTTAGCGGTTAAATAGCTTTCGGCCAAAAATTCACTCGCCAAATATGCACCCAATTGCGATTTCAGTATTTGCAAGAGAGATTACTCTTCCTTGTCCGCCAAAATATATTCCGCTAAAATTATTAGCATATCTTTGAGCCAGCAAATCGCTAAAATTTAGACCCGCGGAAAAAAACGCTATACGGTACGTGGTGGTAAGTCAGATGAAATGTTTTCACGATGCGGCAGTGCATGACTTCCTTGTCTTATCAGACCAGTCTGTAGACTTTCATCTCTCAGCTAAAATGCTTACGCTTCTTATATACTTCAGACTCATTAATCTGAACGCCATTTTTCAACAGGCTCGTTCTGACTGAATTTTGGTCGGAAGGCTTTAAATTATATAAAATCTACACAAATCGACGCAGTCAGGCTTGACTATTATGCGACGGGTAGGCGGACGGACGGTCAAAATTTGGTTTAAAAATCCCCCCAAACACTATAAGAACAATAAAAATTACTAATTTCTCCATCTTCCCAAGAGACCGGCCTGCCATTGAACTGTGGCGACAAAGAGGCCTGATCTCAATCAGTTATGTCCTCAGAGATCAAACAACGGTTGCCAATGTTTAGTGATGAACTAGAAAAAGAGAGTATATAGCCTCCGCTTGAAATATACATGTACCTAGTCAGGGGCCTCCGAAATAGAGGCTGGTGGAGATTTCCATGTAGCAACCGTTGGGAAGAAACATAATCTACTTATCAGTATATTGGTACTGAACTCTTTCATTATCGTTAGATATAACTGTCTAATCGGTTAATCCCTGTGGAACTGTTGATATTGTATGTTTTTATCACCATTCGAATCGGTGCAAACTATATGTTATTTGGACGTAAAAGTTTTTTTTTTTTCGGAACGATTTTTCAGAAAACGATATTATACACAGCTCAACAATGCAAGTTTTACCAAGCTCAAAGAAGGTTGTCGTTATCGTGATAATGTTTGGACCGTCATCATTTAATTCACATTGTGCCCTGAACAAAGAATCTAATCCTGTTAGAGCTCTCCTTGAGGTGCTGGTCTTGAATTAGCAAACATGAATGTGAATGGATTGTTTGATGAATTTACAGGACAGGAAATTGTACTTAGTCATTAATTTCTGTAAATAAGACATTTCTCCTTCATTCTTCAGCACACAGCTTTACTATTAACCACAAATAAGTATACAACACTTAAAAGAAAATCGATGAACGTATCGAACATTGTATTTACCATGAAAGGGTGAAGATAACGAAGTGATCAATCTCATAACTCCCGTAGGAACACAAAATAGAGAGTTGGGCAAACACGGACCCCTGGACACACTAGAAGTTAGTGCGATCAAGTGCCTAGGAAGAGTAAACATCCCCTGTTGACCGGTCACACCCGCCGTGAGCCCTGTATCTAGATCAGGTATACGGAGTAATCCGCAGTCAAAATCAGTGTATAAAGAACGACCTAACAATCGGTATGAAACACGTCAAACAGCGGATGACCTAACCGCAGGTTGTATTGGCAAACTAGATCGTTATAATCATTTCTTGTTGACTGTTAAAACCTAAGAAGAAGAAAAATTGTTAATTTTGTTAATCATTGTTACGATATACACATTGTTGGCTGTTGATTGAGTAACTGTGTGTTATGCATCGTTCTGGTTCTCGACAAACAAAACACATATCAGGTTTGTTACTGACTTTCTACAGAAATTTGTCAGATTTTTTTTTTTTTTAGGAAAGTCTCGTTTTCAAAGGACTTAAACAACGCATTCTTTGGACTTTAAACCTGACAAATTTCTACAGACAATCTGTAACAAACCTAATGAGTAATAATGTCACATATGTGATTTGTGGTGAATTAAGTCGGAAAATAACGAAATGTATATTACTGAACCTCAAATGGAAATGGAATAGGTCGGAAGTTTCATTAAGCAAGCAATTCCCTAATCAATAGATTCGTGGCAAGGAACGCCATTTTGTTGTTTTGTATAGAGTTACCCCCTTTAGGTGGCTTATTACACTGACATTTTATCCAAATGGCTTGTGTTTTATCATTCCAGGGAAAGAATCACAAAAAATTCATATCCAATAACCAAAAGCTTGTATCACTCTTTCAATGGTGAAATAATGCTGTGGAAGCATCATTGTTGTTAGACATTGATGTTCGTGGATTTCGTGGGTCACTCTTATTCACGAATTTACGTGTCCTCCAACATTATTTCAAACCAAAAAGAGTTATCTGTCCTAGTGACACCGTATCGCTTACCCACGAAATTACGTCCCCATGAACCAGCAAAATTTTGATTGCCCACGAACATTGGCCCCCACGAATTAAAGTGATTCCACAGTACTTCATACGAGGTGTTTTAACGAACCATTATAAAAATAAAAAAATTTTTTAATGAGCCTCCTTAAATCATAGCCTGATTATGTAAAATGTATATACATCTAGTTTAATTCCTAATTAATATTTTAATGATGTTAATGATGACGGTCCGGCCATTATACTAAGAATTATTACTGTACGTATATCTATTGAGTATATGTCTGTGGAAGTAGAGCAAACATTAGTATGTTTATTAAATATGATTGTGTAAGAAGACTTTGAAAGGCGAAGATAACGAACAGTGCAGTGATCAATCTCATAACTCCTATAAGCAATACAAAATAGAGAGTTGGGCAAACACGGACCGCTGGACACACCAGAGGTGGGATCAGGTGTCTAGGAGGATTAAGCATCCTCTGTCGACCGGTCACACCCTCCGTGTGCCCTATATCTTGATCAGGTAAACGGAGTTATCCGTAGGCAAAATCAGTGTGCCATGAACGACCTAACAATCGGTATGAAACATGTCAGACAGCATTTTACCCAATGATAGGTTGTATTGGCAAACTAGATCGTTATAACGACCATAGAATTTGTGAAATACTGATTTTAAACGAGACTGTTGGAACCCCTGCACCATGACTAATTAGTACAAAATGTCTCGCTTATCTGGTGAAGTTAGAAGATAGATATACATATGATGTACAATTCGTGTCTTTCTGATTAGACAGTGATTAAAATTGTCTTCATTAACATCAGTGTATGAGGGAATTCTCTGTACATCGGTGTCAGTTACGCTGAATTATTGTAAGTGACCTAATGTTTCAGTGCTGTTAAGGCTGAAGGCGTGTCACTGACACTGTAAAAATAATGGGATTGTTAGTATCTCCTTGGCAGAGTCGCGCGTAGGGGATGTTAATATCCCTGTGAAATGTGGATAGAAGGCGATGTTAATATCCCTGTGAAATGTGGATAGGAGGCGTTGTCACTATCCCTGTGAAATGTACATGTTTGTGTTAATATCCCTGTGAAATGTGGATAGGAGGCGTTGTCACTATCCCTGTGAAATGTGCATATTTGTGTTACTATCCCTGTGAAATGTGGATAGGAGGCGGTGTCACTATCCCTGTGAAATGTGCATATTTGAGTTACTATCCCTGTGAAATATGCATGTTTGTGTTACTATCCCTGTGAAATGTGGATAGGAGGCGGTGTCACTATCCCTGTGAAATGTGCATGTTTGTGTTACTATCCCTGTGAAATGTGGATAGGAGGCGGTGTTGATCTCCTCTTGTATCTAGAGTCCGTGAGAGGTGTTAGTATCTTCTACATAGGTACTAGTTCTCATTAAGGCTCTGTAGACCTGGTGAGTCTTAGGTCTCAGTAATGTCTTGTGACTGGAGAGAAGGCAAGCCAACAATTGACATCCATAGTGAAGGCCAGGCAGGTCATTTATATACAGTGTGCATATTTGTTTATTTTGATGCGCGCCAAGGTATCCTGAAGGTCAGTTAGACCTATTGTAAATAATTTGCAATTATATCTTCCGTTTACCAGCTCAAAAGATAGGGCTCATGGTGGGGTCAATATAGGATTAAACATTCTTTTTGAGAAATTTATCGATGTGTAAATTCTGGAGATTTTACTCACAAAGTGAATAAAATGTGTGAGTAAAATGTCAGAAGTTTGTAACACATCGATTTGATTCTTATAATTCCAATTCGTTCCCTGTATTATCAATTTTAAAAAAATTGAATAGTTTCCCCGTACTATGTTATTTGTTTTCAGGCGCGTATGTATACATAGCGTGTTTGGATTTATTGATGTGTACATTCTCATGTCCAATCAGAACAATTGTAATGAATAACATTGGAATTATCAGGGGATGTTTACTCCTCCTAGGCACCTGATCCCGACTCTGTAGTTTCTAGCGATCTGTGTTTGCTGTATTCTCGGTTTTGTTTGATAGGATTGATGATTTTGATTACTGTATGTTATCTTCACATTTTCATTTGTTTATGACAATGTCTGCAGCTGTACATCAGGCTCATTAAGGCGAAATTCGCCTCGCCGTCTGTGGATTTCAAAACCCATTGTAATTCAGTAAATGGTCAGCAGCAGACCGTTGAACCGCTTCATTCTGTCGATAACACAAATGTTAAGCAATGCTACATTAATAAGTCTAAAACTAAAAACATACATATACCCACCTCAACTATAGATAGTGTTTACAAAAGGGGCGCAATCCAGATTTAACTCGCTCTCATTCAATTCATATACTGTGATCCATTGCAGGTTGATCGTAAGTTTCAGCACGGGTCTGTCATATTGCTGTCTATGTTTTTGCTACTGACTGTAGACGTATGATAGCTGTCAATCACGTGACATGTTTCACCCAATGACAGAGCGAAAGTCTAGTCCAAGACAAAATAAATCTTAAAAGTCCTTGTTCAGTATTCCCGTTCTAATATTAATGCTTTACGGCAAATCGAACCTTTGTATTCTTCTATGTGAAAACTTTCTTAATTTGTCAAGAAAGGGAAAGGGGGGTTACGCCATTTGTTTGGTTTTTTTAAAATAAAGTTCCACTGTTCTCATATGAGAAGAATTGTGTACCTTGTCATAGCGACATGGTTGTAACTTTAGGAGATAATGCTTCTTTCAGAAAATATATCTCTACAGAAGTATAATTGGATCAGAGTGAGAATTTAGCATGTCTGAATGACAGTAGCATCGACATTGAAATGAACATATCTGAGATTTTTGAATCCACATTCAAATCTTAAATTTGCAAAAAATGGTTGTGTGACGTTATTCTGGACTGTTTGATCAGTTTTGACTGTAATGTCCAACAGGTTTTAAAGTGATTTAGATAAAACCTTTCATGTCGACATTTCAAGTACACAGGTCCTGCATGTCGCGGTCTTTTCCCTGTGAGTGTGTTTGAAAACTAACTCTACTAGAATAAATATAAGACTAATTACGAAAGAGTCTGTCAGGAAAACCGGGTGAAATAGTGCAAGACAGCTTTACAGAACGTAGTACTATTTGTATTGAAATAAGAAAGAGGAGATAAAGCAAACATTGAGATGAGGCAGCCATGGTAACCATTGAACGAAAGGTTTGCCCAGTAATTTCGGATTGGAAGATTCTTAAAACAATACTAAAAACGAATGCAGCCCTCAAATTTTGTTTCAAAGAGTATTTTGTAAGTTGCAATAATGAATTATTTTCGTTTTTGAGCTGGAGTGGTTGATTTCAAATTTGTACTATTAAAATTATATGAAGCGTCTTTGATGTACTGTGTTAGTGACATCGTGGATCAATTTGTGTACATAAATCACGTGATATTGTGAACTGAGAAGAAACGCAGATCTTAACATTTGTAAATTCCGTCCTTTAGAATGTGTTTGAATTGTTCATGTAATGGTAAGTATGCATTTCTAACATAATATGTTTCGAACGTTGCAGGTTTTAGAGGTGTTTGATATGTCTAATGGACAGGGAATATACATTTTTCATTTGAGTTTTACAATAATTGGGAATTTCTGTTCAAATCTGTGTACAGATATTGGGAACACCTAGGAATTCCCGAGTGTTCGTGCACTGGGAATGTGTACGTTCTCTTTTAGTACATGTAGCTAAAGGGTTCCCAAGTTCTCTGTAGTGAAATTCCCAAGTTTCCATAGTGAAATTCCTAAGTTCCCTGTAGTGAAATTCCCAAGTTTTCTGTAGTGAAATTCTTAAATTCTCTGTGGTGAAATTCCCAAGTTCTCTGTAGTGAAATTTCCAAGTTCTCTGTAGTGAAATTCACAAGTTTCCGTGGTGAAATTCCTAAGTTCTCTGTAGTGAAATTTCCAAGCATTCTGTAGTGAAATTCACAGGTTCTCTGCAGTAAAATTCAAAAAAAAATCTGTTTTAGGATTCTTTGAGAAATATTCTTTTCAATAGCAAATTAGCTATAATATTTTACATCTTCATTTGGCGTGGAGCCTCAATATAAAATCATCAGACTTAACCCAGGTAGGACTGAAAGAAACAGGTGAGTGTTGTGGCTCACATAAATCCTTAATATAAATTGCATAACAATCTATATCATACATCGTAAGCTGTGTTGGATCAATAGAAGGCATAATTACATAAGTTTTATTTACGATGCAAATGAATATTCGTGGTGTTGAAGTGCCCGATAGCAAAACACGATCGTTTTGCATTTTGATACACGTCCATCGTATTGCAGCTGATTTCCCGAACGTTAAATGTAACTCAATAAATCAGCTCCGTAAATTACAATAACACTTATTGACAGTCCGGAACGATTCCGTGGCATTTAACCAGAGTAAATAAGTGGACATTAATATAGATGTCTGCTCTCTTTGGAATGGATTAATCGACACTGATATGGCTCGTGAACGAAAGCCATTTACCAGAGTACAATGTAAAAATTCTTCGAGAAGTCATTTGCCGTAAGGGTTTTTGTTGTCCTCGAATTATAGAAAACCACAGTGGCGTCCAGCAAACGGTAACCACATACTCGTCAGGTAGATCTGCTATTGATTCTTATATCGTTTACTAATCATCATGCGATGACAAAAGCGCCACGCTTCACCATGGTGACTTACTAATGGCCAGTCATCATTAAGATTTAGCGACTTCCTGCATCAGACCAGATTGAAATGAAGCGCATCTGTTGACTCGTTCTGTGATCGATTTTAATTTTCTCGCGTCTCAGCGGACCTCTTTTTTAACGAGGACGAATATTGCGCAGCCCTGAGCAATCTGTGCTTTATCTTTTGTAGAGTCACTGGCGCGCACTGTCTCCCGCCTCTTCGGACGCTGTTGTCACGGACACTGACCTCCCAAGGGCCCATGTATCCTCCTTCCAGGCGATAATGCAGACTAGGGGACGCCGGAAGAGTATGCCGATTTTCCGGACGGAGTGTTTGGACATCTCTGACAATGAAAGTGATGAGGATCCCTACAACCATAGTATTCGGCGCAGGCGATCTAGGCGTCACAGCAGACGACACTCTAGGCGCAGCCGACAAACATCGCCTGCACAGACAGTCCGAATGCCACCTAGAAACCACGTGGGAAACGATGACTACGAGGAAAGTTGTCCAAATGCAGGTGAAATAGGCTTTATATCACGTGATATTCCTAATCAAAGAGAGCTATTTTTCTACATGTCGGGGGATTCCGATAACGACAGTATACCCGAAACTTCCGATTATTTACTGAGTAATAGGAAGCCGGATGGTCAGAGTCATGATTCTTCGGAACACCTCGTAAATGTTCTGTCTCCTGATCATATGGGCAGCATTTCGTACAGCGGACCGCCTGAATCACAGTTTAAATATCCGTCAAATAAAAGCCCGGAAAAGATTGTGATAGACAGTGTGTGCCGAGATATAGAGCGAAGGTTTTCTAGCGAAGTCGTATACCAGCATAACACACCACGAACCGAAAGACGTCGAAAGAACCCAAGTGTTGACCCCAATTATCTAACTCCAGAAAACCCAGAGCGGAACCGAAGTTATTCGTCGGATTCCAATTCGTCGATGAGATCTTTCGTGTCCTCCATCACTGATTATGATAACGCTGAAATCCATCAAATTCCTTTCACTCAAGGTAAGATCAGTTTAAATTCTATGACCTTGACCCTTCTATCAGTTCATGGAAACACTGTTACAAAGAAGTAAACAGGGCATCGAAAACAAGTTCATTATAGTTTTTAGAAATATTAGTCTTACTTTCTGATTATATTGAAGTATATTGACCTTGGAATGTACTGTAGTAGTTAGGGCTATACGGAGACTGTGGATATCGGATAGCTGGATAGATCAGTGGTTAGAGCACCTGACTAGTAATACAAACTAATGCATGGGTCCAGGATTCGATTTCCGGTCCAGCCATAGCTTTTTCCTCTATTATACTGCAGTACATGTGAATTTGTACTTAAGTTTTCTAATCAGAGATAGTGGCAAATCAGAAATCGGGGGGATTTAATGCTCTCATCAATAATCGTATTATAGGTGATACTGACTTCAAAATCTATTTAATGAACATTTTGGATGAGATTTATTTTTTTACCGAACCCACAATACAACGGTATATTGGAAATATAGCTGGTAGGCGTTCTTTCGATATTGTTTACAATTTTACTGTGGGCTTTTTTTAAATCCAATTTTCTGAAATTTTCAATTCATAAAAAAAAAAAAAGATTCGATAACTTCATTTGTTTTAAAAGATCATCAACATACGAATTTGAACGGAATTCGAATATCAAAGATTTAGGCCGTGGCCAAATCGATTTGTCTTGCATGTAAAGGTTTGGATTGTTTCAAATGATGGCGATGTAATCAAGTTAACTTTTCCAAGAATGTGGATCAAAATACTCTAAAGATTTAACTTGCAGTGAAACACGTTTAAACGAATACTATTAGTCGACGTCTTATTGAACGCGTATAAGACAGCTGATTATTCAGAACAGCGCTTCCTTCAGAGGTAGGATAAGTGCCCCATTTGACCCCCATTTTTCTTAAAATTTCAAAAATAAACTTGAAACCGTGAAACCTTGTAAAAACAACCTATTTCAAGATGATGCCTTAGTAAAGATATATTACCATGATCATGAATGTTTATGACTAAAGCTACACATTTGTCATTGATTTCAGCAAATTCAGTGACACGGAAGAAAATGGTTTTTTGGGGGGTTTTTAATAACATTTTGTTTTGGAAAACAAAGCACATTTTTTGCCTATATATCATTTGTATGCCCCCCCCCCTCCCCCCTCTAAATAAGGGAGTATATTGGTCTGCACCTGTCGGTCGGCTCCATGTTGTCAGAACTCTTTGATGGACAGACATCAAACTTGACATACTGAATTCCCCTAAAAAGTAGATGACCGCAATTGATATGTCCGTTATCTTCACCTTGCATGAAGATCACAAGGTCAAAGTTCAAGGTTCAATTTATTTTGGACATAGGGAGATTATATATTGTCTTGTAAATATCTTGAGGACTCTTTGCTTGACAAACGTCAAACTTGGTACACTAATTCTACGTAAGGAGTAGATTACCCCTTTTGATTTTGACGTCACAAGGTCAAACACCGGGGTCAATCTACCCTGGATATAGGAAAATATCCACTCGATATGATGAGAACCCTTTGCTTGACAGACATCAGATTTGATACACTAGTTCTACTGAAAGGGTAGATGACCCATATTAAGTCACAAGGTCAAAAGTCGTGTCTCAAAAGACTGGTTGTTTGGAAATGTCTGTTCAGTGTCTTGTGAATTCTTGATCTTATCATTTTATAATTGTTAAAGAAGTTAACAGGAGCAACATGAAACGTACTACACTGGTACCTCCTAAAGTGTAGATATCCCCCAATGGTTTCCTAGTTACAAGGTCAAAGGTCAAAGACGGGTTATTTGGATGTGTATTCTCTGTATTTTGAGAACTCTCTTGTCACATCGTCTTGTAAATCAGATTACAGTCAAACTTAAATTTGCGGTTGTCCCTGGCCAGAAGAAAACCTATATAATTATTTACTAGCATTACAAACATTCTGAATTTTAAGTGAACCCTTTTCAATATTGCTACAACAGGGTGGGGAGTATGTTGTATGTTCCTAAGCATGTCTTGTTAACCAAAGTTGCAACAGGTACAGGTTTACAAAATATGCATGATCGAGAGACAGGCAAGTGCATGCTCTGAATTTTTAAAGTAACATTTGCTTTTTCAAAAGTTTGCCAAAAACTACGCTTTCATTTATTTCGAGACCTTCCCGTGAACGGTGAAAATGTCCTATGTGAAAACTGATACTTATTCTAAGCTAGACATCCTCTGGAATACTGAACAATGATTTACAGTTTTGTTCGTGATGACGTTCTAAAATGGGATCATATAAAGCCTTACTCTCCCGTCTTATTTCAAATAATGATGCTAGTAAAGCCTTTTAGAGCTTGAACCGGAAGTACCGGTATGGCAAGTTTTTTATGCGCCACCTAAAAGCAAAATCATTTTGCAAACAGGAGTGACTCTTGTTTGTAAACGCTGCCAAGCCTTGAAATTACGACGCAGATGAGTATCCATTGAAATCTGGCTCCAGATTTATATAATAGTTGTTTGTTTGATCGATTTATGTCACAGATTGCAAACCACACTTTTCTAATGTGAGGAGTGGTCTTTAGATTCATGACTTTAAATCGAGAAAAACGTTTGATCAAGATTATGGAATTTAATTTCTGGTATTTTATAGATTTCAAAACTTCTAGTCACTGTAGATATTTTATTTTTAAAAAATTTAAAATTCTCGTCACTGTAGATATCTCTTTTTTTTTCTTTTTTTTTTTACGATTTTCGAAATTTCTCGTCACTGTAGATTTTTTTTAAGGTTTTGGAATTTCTTAATATTATTTCTGATATTCTGTATAAATGATATTACGGAGTTTCACGACATTGTTTATATATATGCAGATTTCGGAACTTTGTTTCACTATTTATATTTAATTGATGTTTACCATATTTTAATCATATGCATATCGAATAAAGGGACACAAGTTTTCGATAGTATGTACATATATGAACTGTATGGTACGAAAATTGGACAAGCAAATTGATCGTCTGTGTATCTGTTTGTCTCAATATATATACATGTGTGTGTATATATATATATATATATATATATATATATATATATATATATATATAAAACAGCTCTATCCCTTCACAGGCTATACATCACATTAACAGGTTCGCAACAATTTATAAACGAAATTTTATGGAAGAAAATGTTCGTTGGCAAATACACATATTTGCATATTGCAAGTAGCAGGATATGCGAGGAATTTCTCGAGTATTTACACAATGTGGTGAATGTCATCACAGCTTAATTTTGTTACTTTACAATATATTTCAATTTTCGTGACTTTTAACAGAAGTTTTTAGACATACCTGAATTCATCAGCTACCATTCTTATCTTTTTCAGACTACTTCACATCGTTGGAGCCACGGGAAATTCTTTTGTATCGTGACGTCATGGATCAAAGCACGAGGTGTAAGTCAAGCGACATACTATCGAAAATAAGTATCTGTTCAAAGTCACTCTGAAAGAATATGTAACGTACATTCTAATGCAACTGTTTTGTAATTTGCAATTTGATTGGCTAATGCACTGATTTTAAGCCCATGAAAGAGGTTCGCACCTGAGATTTGGAGTAATGACAATTTTTTTTATTTTGAGAAGTGTGTTTTTTAATTTCTACATTGAAGGAGAATTAGGAAATTAAAAAGAAAAACACCGAAACGCTTGTTATTGAGCTACAGTGTTCTAAACATGACCTTTTTGCACTTAAAATTTATTCAATTAAACTTGATTTGTCTGTTGGTGTCAACACAACATAAGCAACACAAATGAATAATTACATAAAATAAATACAAAACCATGTCTTCTAACACTACGGATTAAAAAAAAGTTTAATACTAGTAATGGAAATAAATAATTACTTTTTTGCACTTGATAGACAAAAAATTCATGATTTCAAATTTGAAAGTTTAAAAGGACATATTAGGAGTAAAGTCAATTTCTAAAATTTTATATAATTTTCAAGGTCTTGTCTTAAAATTCAAAATGTAACTTTAAAAGAGACCATTTTTTTTAATTATTGGCGAAGATACTGAATTTTTATACCAAACTTCGAGTAAATTAATTTAAACGTTTTAAAGAATCAGTGTTCTCTTTGCAAAAATATATCAACCAAATTAATGAATTACAACATTTGAACTAGTTCCAGGTCTCAACTACTTGTATCATAAATTATAAAACTGAAATACATGTATAGGAGTGATTCGATTTGAACATATTTTATTGTCTACATGTTATAACAAAAGGATTGAGCACAAGTTCTTAAAACTTAGAACACCCTCTCCTATATAACAATTGATCACACAAGATAATGTTCAAGAAATGAAACACAAAGGTATCAAAGGTCAAAAAATTATTTGCTTTCATAAGGTAATTATATAATAAATTATATCTTTAGATATGTATGTACAGTTGATTAATATGTACATGTACGTGTGTGTACAATTGATTAATATATGCATGTAGTACGTACAAAGTAATCGCTGTGAAAATTCCATTAACTCAAAAACGACCAGATCTCTTTATAAATAACTGAACATAGGAAAATATTTTTTTTCATTTTCTGTGGCACTGGTTGCGTTATCTCCTCATAATAAAACATGGTGTCTACTATATGCAAATTATCCATTCTAAAAATAGCATTAAATAGGTCATTACTTGGATCGGTGTCTTTTGCACATGAGAAACAGAAATGGGAAGCATCTTCTACTTTACTTCAAGTACACAAAGGACTGTCAATGATGTTGCATCTAAATAAATCTATACTCAATACACAGTCGTGTCTTAGTCTCGTGTGGATTACGTTCCAATAACGTTCTCCGAAAGAAAGAAAAAAAGAATGGAAGGTACGATTTTTGGAGGCGTAAATAATTTCTAAACGAGATTAGTGTCGTAGATTGCCTTGTTCCTACGGGCAAGGAATTCCAGCCACGTACCCCTCTTGCTACAAAAGATGATATATAGATGTTTAAAATGCATGTAGGAATGTCATGATTTTGCCATTGTCTGGTAACGTAATTTGATTCATGTGAACGAATATTTGGTCAAATTTCTTTCAGATACTCGGGTACCATATTGTGATAAATTTTGTGCATAGTTATTCCTCATTTTGTCAATCTTCTAACAATACGTGATTCCCACCCAGTTTCGAAATATAGAGATTCCTGTGATGCCAATGATGTTAGTCCAGTAACTAATCTTGCTGCTGCTAATTGTAGTTTTTCAAGTTATTCAGAATCTTTATTTTAACACACTTCCCATTCTTCAGAGGTATATTCCAGCGGAGGTCTAATGAAAGTAGTATACAAAGTAGCTAGTAAAGTTTTCGAATTGGGTTTGAACTGTATTTTTTTTTAAATCTAAGTAATCCAAGTTTTTTTTATAAGCATTGTCTAACAAAATCTATATTGCAATTTTCAAAATGTAGACAAGGGAAATGTGTATTTTTCTTTGCACTAAAGAAGACGGCTTTTGTTTTAGAAGGATTAAGATTTAAAACAACTATTGTTTAGACCATCGTTCAAGCCGAAGTAAATCATTATTCAACACGAATTGGATATCATAGATATTGGTAGAACAATTCTGCAAAGAATTATCATCAGCGAAAAGCCTACATAAACTTGACATGTTTTGAGCAACATCATTGACATATATAAAAAATAAAAGAGGATCTAATACGGGCCTTTGAGGGACTCCAACATGCAAAGGTTTGAAATCAGACATTACATTTCTATGTCATACCCTTTGAATTCTGAAATTTAAATAGATTTGAAACTATTGTAATAAGTTACCACTCACTCCATAAGTTTGTAGCTTAAAAAGAAGTCCCTTATGCCATACACGATCAAAGGCCTTTGACAAATCACAAAACACCATGCAGCAACATTTGCCCTCATCTATAGATTTCGCTATATGATCATATGTTTCAATAAGCATATAGACAGTTGAATGACCAGGTAAAGAAACCAGCTTGGTATTTGTAAAAAAGAATATGAAAAGGATATATTGGAAGAAACAGAAACTGTAATATCACGCAGATTTAGAACTTTTTGATTAATCAGTAAATACTTAGTTGTAGCATTCTGCGCAGTTGTGCTCAGATGAGGAAAAGCTTTTCATTGTGACGTCATAATAGAATGATGCAAACACATAACGTTAAACGTAAACGTTTCGTGACGTATTTCATATAATAAAAAGCTAAACTCAACGTTTTTTCTTTAAATTAAGACATCCATTGACCATCTGTAAAACTATTGGACATCATTATAACATGATGTCCGACGCCTATTGGTCAATTGTATACATATCTATACGACGCCTATTGGTCAATCTGTATATCATATATAAGACACCAATTGGTCATCTGTACCTATTGGTCATCTGTGGTGAATGCATTGGTTGTCTGTGATATACTTATTGATTATTTGTAATACACGTGTTGGTCATCAACCTGTATACTATTAGTATTTCCAAGACACCTAGGCCTATTGAGCACCTCCAGACACAAACATGAATAGCTCTCGGTTACAATTTCATCAACACAAATCACAATTAAGACGCCTCTACATGTACGTAATCTTATGTTCGCGCGGCATCTTGGTCTCTGTCGAACTTTACTGACACGCGCAGATGTTTCATCACATCTACACAGTAGTTACGTAGTGTAGAAGGCTATGATGTCATATATACAGTAGTTACGTAGTGTAGAAGGCTATGATGTCATATATACAGTAGTTACGTAGTGTAGAAGGCTATGAGGTCATATATACAGTAGTTACGTAGTGTAGAAGGCTATGATGTCATAGCGGCGTTGTTTAACAAATTGCTTCCAGCTTGATGTCGGTGGATACGTAGATAAATCAGGAGAAAAATGTCAATATCATTCGCTTTTAGTCGATGTTCTTTGATTTGTTTGTATTTTGTTTTACGTCTTATCCGAGAATTTTTCAACCATGTAGAGACGTCACCGGATTTAGGTGAAGCAAATCAATTACGACTGTAGAAGTGAAGGTCTTTTATCATGCTAACGTCTACCGTGACACGTGATATCCGAAAGGCCTGTCCCCTTCAGGGATTTGTCCAGGACCCATTGGAGGCTATACGACAGCCCCCAAACCTCCAACGTTTTACTCCCTCCACCCCCTTCTGAAATTTCTGGATGCATCACTATTCAAGTAACTTACATAATCCTTAGGGAGTACATAGGCCGAGGAAATCACGGCTTGGTATATCGATCGCAGTGAAGTGGAGTAATTTAATCTAGGACATGCTTACACGTGTCGGCTGTCAGATAGGATTAGGTTTTCGCGATCCGTCCACAATTGTTGATTAGCATGCATTCCTTAGTGGAATACAATATAATCACTGAAAAGCAGAGGCTGGCAAAGATACACCAATACGTGTCGTTTAAAGAGGCTGTAATGGCTTGTACAGCAGCAGGTTAAAAGCTTTCTGATATGTTCATTTCCAAGAAAATGGTTGCCCTATATTATCCACACTTAGATTGGTGATGCATAAATTGATGCATATTTGGTTGCTGCATCTGACGGAATATTTTTTTCGGATGAGTGACCAGAGTGTATGGTTATTGCATCAGATATATTCCTCAGTAACTGGGGTTGAATGAATGTGTTGATTCATCATTCAGAAGCTGCATCTGGCCTGTATATTCCGGATGAGTGACCTGCATATTCCGGATGAGTAACTAGGTTGTATGTGCAGCAGGTTCTATTTGACAATGACTCTATAACTTCAATATGCTTCAGACATTTACATAAAACTCTTTGATAAAGTTCATCGCTTTCCTAGCTGGTGGATTCTCGTGTTCATTCTGGGAGTTTTTTTGGGTTTTTTTGTATTCTGGGAGTTCCTCTGTGCAATCTTGGGGTACGTTATGTTGATTGAGGAGGGGGTGTAAGTACCGGTACTCGTATTTAAATTGACACGTGTATTACTGCTTTTCTTCACAAATTAATATTTGAACCCGTCCAGCGAGCTTTGTTTACACGCACAGAGTTTTAGTTCACAATAAATATAATCTCAATTCAATGTTGCAAGAACATACATCAAAACCAATGACATGTTGTTAGGTCTTTAGAAATTGATGCAGCTCCATCAGTGCTTCCTATCATGATTATGTTTCACCATGTTGAACGCCTTTCCTCACTAAACATAAGACTTTAATCTAATTTTGCTGTTACTTGATATACTACAGCTTCCGGGTTAGGCATGCGTGTTATGTTTGGCAAAAAGGGTTATGGCGGGAAGCTGGGGGCGTTTGTATCAAAGGTGGATAGAAACGGACCGGCCGACTCCTACGGAATCCGGAAAGGTAAGTGTGTTTTATTACAGTTAATTAGCTGTTTCCACGTGCCAATGTAAAATAAAGTGCCTTATCTTAATTTGAAATCTAATTATCGAGTATTATTTAAGGATCACGTTTACTGAAGGTTGTTTCTAGTATGCGTAAGCTGAAAAAATAATTTCACGTATCTATTGTTTGTTGTTTAATGTTCCATTCGAGATTATTATAATCAGCTATAAGAAACGTGACACAAATTTTGACCTATGCATGTCGCTCAAGGCCGAAGCAGTGACGATCTTTTTTTTTATCGTGCTAACGTCTACCATGACACGTGACCTCCCTTTATATAAGGTAATACAGAGGAACAGTCACTACACAAATCTTAACTTTGGCACAACTGACAGGATCGATGGTCGGAACCTCTCGTCACATGCGCATTGATGTCATTGAAAGTTAAATTCAGTATGGCGTCATAGCTCATGAATAGAAATTTCGAACAGATGTCTATTGATAGCAATGTGGAAATTCTACCATTATCATTAGTTATTATTGTTCCTCTAAGATTCAGTCAGGCTAGCGAAGATATGCCAAAAAACCTGCCATTATTGAATTTATGTTTACATGTTGAAATATGACCGTCTTTCGTTTATTTTTAGCGTTAAACGTCACCAATAAAATTGTAACGATTTTCTAACCTGAAATTTTATCACTATGGATAGCAAGCAGAGTTTTTGTGATCGAAGCCAGTGGATAACCCCCCCCCCCCGCACCACCACCACCACCACCCACACACACATGTAAACAATTAAACAGAAAAGAATCCGGAAGAAAATTATATTATATGATTTTTTCCACAATGTAAATGAATTATAAATACATGAAACAATATTATGATAATTTGTAAGAAAAGATATGGAGAATATTTGTGAGACTTAATTTTATCCTGTTATTGCATTACAATTCAACCTAAATAAAATGAAGATCCAGCGTCTAGTCAGAATGCAATGATAAGTAGGTGTGAGTGGGATGGGCAGTTACACGCATTGTAAAGCTTGTGAAACTTTCATAACTTTCTGTTTTTTTGTTTCCATCGTACATAAGAATTACATTATTAGTAATTCCGGGATAAACAGTTTCGTCCTGAGAGTTTTAATATTGATTCTTGCAATAAATCTCAATGATTAAAATGACTAATTAATACGTTGTCGTAATTCACAGAGAAATTTTATGAATTATAATTGATTTTGTTCAGGAGATCAGATACTTCTGTGGAATGGGAAATCCTTAATGGGGACCACTCTAGAGGAATCCATGGAGGTCATAGGTCAAAGTTCAGATGTAGTTCAGCTCCTGGTAGTGCATCATACCACTAGGTAATGAAGCATTATGAGATAGATTTGCTTTGAAAATATACATGTTACGATATCATGAACCACTCAAAATGGTGCTTTTTATGTTGAAAACAATTATATATTTATCCATGAATTTGCGATGTTGATTTCAATCATTGAAACCATGTCGAATTTATGTTGCGATGTTGTGCTAGTTTCAGCGACAACGAAGAGTCGAGTACAAATGGATGTGAAAAATTTGCCCCACGTGAGTATTGCATTACATACAGTACACAAGATTTCTAATAAGCTGGAAAAGGTTTTTATTTACAAGAAAGTTTTTTTTTTCAGACAGTGCAACGACCCGAGAGATGGACGATCGATCCAACTGCGCGACACCTCCTACTTCTCTTAATCTCACCCGGAAGCGGAGAATGCTTCCGAAAACTCCGGTAAACTGTCGAAAACTATACAAAAAACTCAAACAATCTTTAATATGAAATCTGAAACTGCTCTAAATATAAATGTTTTCACAACTTCTGATTTTATAGAAAATGGCAGTACGATGTAAGAGTTATCCATACTGCGTAAAACACGTACTATTTAATTAGTTTAAAAAAAAAACCAACATCAATTTGATGTTTAGTTAATATTTCATTCCTAAGGTTGAAATCAAGAAAGAAGACCGGCGTGTCAGTGGTTGCGTGCGCATGGCAGTGACGCACGAAGATCTGTGTTTACTGGTGACGCTAGACAAAGCGGAGAGCCTCGTTTCTGTTGACCATCACACGCCGTTAAATCCTGTAGCGATGGTGCACCTTCTGCCCAACCGTGGGTAAGATGTAGAACCATTTTGATATCCGTGGGTTTGTGGGAAAGTTGTTGTTCATCAGGAGTAGCTATCTATCCTATGCCAACGCAAAGAAATTCTAGACTACAATGTAAACGAATAAAACCTCGGTAAATGTAGTGCGTTCTACCATTTTAATATTCTTTGTATATAGATAAAATTCCAATGTTACGCATTACAATTGTTTTGATTGGACAAAAATAAAGCTGAACGAGAAGTTACATATCAATAAATCCGAAAACGCGATGTATTCATACGCGCCTGAAAACAAAAGGAGACTTGGCGAAAAAACTCGTTCAAATTTTTTAATACAGGGAACAAGTTGGAATTTGCACTTTTAATGAGTTTGTGAGTAAAATGTCTGGAGTTTACTTATCGATAAATTCTTCAAAAAGAATGTTTAATTCTAATATATACTATAGATTGTTGTGTGACCAGTCTTGAAGAGATATATTACAAGTCAATTGTCGGTACCCACATTTGCACGGATGTATCTATTCATTGTCTTCCAGTGGCTCTATATCTATTCATAATTAAGAATGAATTCATTGTCTTCCAGTGGTTGTGTATTTATTCATAATTCACTATTCAACATCTTCCAGTGGCTCTGTATCTAATTATAATTCACTATTCATTATCTTCCAGTGGCTCTGTATCTATTTATAATTCACTATTCATTATCTTCCAGTGACTCTGTATCTATTTATAATTCGCTATTTATAGAGGTTTTCCAATGCACCAGACTCGGCTCCAATTCAACATGGCTGACCCCACCTTTGATGAGACCTTCACTTTTCACGACATTCAGAGGGAGGAGGTGCGTTCTATTAATTAGTTTTAATTCCTCTACCCAGAACTGCTACTTAGAACTAATTGATTCTTAATCAGAGCATATCCTTTCAACTGAAAAAGATGCGATGCTTAAATCCTGGACAGAACCGTTGCTTATGACACGAGGATGTGTCTTGATCCAAATCAAAGGTCATTTGGATGATGTAAAGGTCATTGGATGAATGTAAGATTAAAGCAGAAAAGCTTTCGATATACACCCTGGATGCAAATGCTGTTCTGTCCATCTGTGCTGTGATAATCCTATATCACGATTATCTGAACAACTTCAAGGTCACTTCAAAATAGATTCGTTCCATACAGTATATTGCTGTAACGATCCTCAATATGGCCGAGTTATACTGCACGTAAGCACCATTGTATTTGGCTGTAACTCCAACGTACTGTACATAGCTTTTGTCAAGAAATCGGGTTGAAATGTACATGTAATTCATGGCTGTCGGTGTTTTGTTGTACTTGCATACCGACTGTTGGAGTTTTGAAGTAGCTAACTAAATGATCAGATATCGACTGTCTGTGTTTTACAGTAGCTGACTTAATGATCAGATATCGACTGTTGGTGTTTTGCAGTAGCTGACTTAATGATCAGATATCGACTGTCGGTGTTTTGCAGTAGCTGACTAAATGATCAGATATCGACTGTCTATCTTCCCGTGGGGGTCCGGGTAAGAAGCGATTAAATGGGGCGGTCCTTCGGATAAGACCGCAAAAACCGAGGTCCCGTGTCGCAGCAGGTGTGGCACGATAAAGAACCCTCCCTGCTCAATGGCCATAAGCGCCGCGATTTTGCAGCCCTTCACCGGCAATGGTGACGTCTCCATATGAGTGAAATATTTTCGAGAGGGACGTTACACAATTTATCAATCAATCAATCAACTCTATGTTTTGCATTAGCTGACTTATTGATCAGATATCGACTGTCGGCGTTTGGCAGTTGCTGACTTAATGATCAGATATCGACTGTCGGAGTTTTGCAGTAGCTGACTAAATGATCAGATATCGACTGTCGGCGTTTTGCAGTAGCTGACTAAATGATCAGATATCGACTGTCGGCGTTTTGCAGTAGCTGACTCAATGATCAGATATCGACTGTCGGCGTTTTGCAGTAGCTGACTCAATGATCAGATATCGACTGTCGGCGTTTTGAAGTAGCTGACTTATTGAGTCGGTGTTTTGGTGTATATACTTATTGATTACTATGGTTACAGCTGTCGCGCCTATCTCTGGAGGTGACACTATGGACAGTAGTGGAGGACCAGCACCTATTTCTGGGGGAGGTACTCCTCGACTTCTGCGACATTCAGCTGGATAATCAGTTCCGGACTTACAGTCTACAGGACCACGACGAAAATAGTTCACCGCTTCCGGTGCGGAAACGGAAACAATCGTCTGACGTGACCACGACAAGTCCCATGACGTCGATTAATGATGGCTCCAGTTGGTCAACCAGTCCTGGTGTCCAGTATTCGCCTTGGAAAGACCCCCTGCAGAGTGAAGACAGAGGTGCATATCATATGACCAGTGGATATGCCAATGGTATTCTTTCCTCAACTTTTTCAGATGTTTTAAAGAAATATGCTGATATACATTGCAATATACTAAGCACTAATAATCAGTGACCTTCATATTACACTATACACGTGATTTTCTGTAACCTTCACATTACACTCAGTAGTCTGTAATCTTTAAAAGACACCACAGAGTCGTCCACTTCTGCTTCATACTTAGATATTTAATTGAAAGTAGACATGAACGGTAAACTGACAACTCAACTGTATGATAAACGGGATGATTTCAGCTTCTCCATCATCAACTTCCCATATTTATGTAGCAATATTCCATTATCACTTGCATATGGTGTTTATATCTCTCAACTGATTCGATACGCAAGAGCTTCTTCTGCGTACAGTCAGTTTTTAAATCGAGGCAAGCTACTGACAAACAGGTTTCAACCGTCTCGATTGAAGTCAGCATTTCGCAAAATCTATGGTCGTTACAACGATTTAGTTCGTCAATACAACCTATCATTGGGTCAAATGCTGTCTGAAGTGTTTCATACAGATTGTTAGGCCGTTCTTGGCACACTGATTTTGACTACGGATAACTCAGTTTACCTGATCAGGAGATAGGGCTCACGGCGGGTGTGACCGGTTGACAGGGGATGCTTACTCCTCCTAGGCACCTGATCCCACCTCTGGTGTGTCCAGGGGTCCGTGTTTGCCCAACTATCTATTTTGTATTGTTTATAAGAGTTATGAGATTGATCACTGTTCGTTATGTTCACCTTTCATTGCATCAAATTATCTGACCTTCTCATTGCAATAAATAGTATCTAACCTTTAGTTATATTAAATTCTGAACTCTATGATAATTATACAAACCATAATTAATCTCTGCATGTCCTCGTGCTGTTATACGCCTACAACCTTTATAAGGATTTTACCAATTTCTAGGTCGGGACCGGCGGTTCAAGCTCAATGTAACCCAGTCGGTCCCTAACTCTCCACAACTGTCCCCCATCAGCGCCGCAGAGGACTCGGTATACCTTGGAGGTGAGTACAACTCCGTGTTAGCTGGATAGTCCCGGTGTGCTTTGCATTACTACACCTTTTACATCGAGTTTCTTTACCATAAGTAATAGTTTTACACAGATCAGTGTCGCTTGTACGGATTATTATGAATGTCAAATTGACATTAGTCAATCCCATGTTGATATCACACAAAGGACTCTGAAACTTGTCTTTATATCGATGATAGTGGGGTATAAATTGATTTTTGTTTTTATAATTGATTTGGGGGGGGGGGGTAGGCAGACAATGATATCTTATTGTATACATACAAAAAATGCGTATCATAAATTGTAATTGATTATGGTTGAAATTGATTAAGTTGCTTAAAAAGAATGACATCCTTTCATTGTTAAAGGAGACCACCGTGAGAGTATTCCATCATTAGTCAGGAAGAGAATGTCGAGCGCCAAATCGAAAGTAGCTGTCCTCGCTGTAGAAAGTCGCCGCCACAGTATGTGTATGTATGGTCGGATATCTGTCTGGTTTGTGCAGATGAGTGGGGGCTCTCTATAGGAAAGGTCAAGGTCACTGAATTAGGTTAAGAATTGTCTCTGCTGGGTGATAAATTGTTACATACTCTTTATTGTATCACTAATTGTATTTTGGGTGTCACTAGATTCCAGTTCAAGGCCATTCTCAAGTTCTCCATGTACACTGAACTGTTTGGTTCACAGATACATACGAGTACGTGCAATGCTCTACCAAACACAGAGACATACGAGTACGCGCAATGCTCTACCAAACACAGATACATACGAGTACGTGCAATGCTCTACCAAACACAGATACATACGAGTATCTTTCTGTCTTGCCTATACAGAAAAATCAATAAAATCGTATGTTCGCCCTATATAAATCAGCGCTCTTTCTTTCTGAGTACAGATATTCGCCCTGTAAATCAGCTGTTTCTTTTTCAGTACAGATATTCTCCCTATAAATCAGCTGTTTCTTTTTGAGTACAGATATTCGCCCTATAAATCAGCTGTTTCTTTCTGAGTACAGATATTCGCCCTATAAATCAGCTGTTTCTTTTTGAGTACAGATATTCGCCCTGTAAACGAGCTGTTTCTTTTTCAGTACAGATATTCGCCCTGTAAATCAGCTGTTTCTTTTTCAGTACAGATATTCGCCCTGTAAATCAGCTGTTTCTTTTTCAGTACAGATATTCGCCCTGTAAATCAGCTGTTTCTTTTTTAGTACAGATATTCGCCCTATAAATCAGCTGTTTCTTTTTGAGTACAGATGACCGTAGGAAGCTGACTGTTCGCAGTTCCAGTCTGTCTGAAGATACTGCGGAGACGGCATGGTCTGGCCGTAACTATGACAACCCATCGCCCATCAGTCGCCGTTCTGCCGTCAGCTGCATGTCAGGTACTAGCCCAGCGCTGATTGTACTAACATGTCAGGTACTAGCCCAGCGCTGATTGTACTAACTTGTCAGTTACTAGCCCAGCGCTGATTGTACTAACATGTCAGGTACTAGCCCAGCGCTGATTGTACTAACTTGTCAGCTACTAGCCCAGCGCTGATTGTACTAACATGTCAGGTACTAGCCCAGCGCTGATTGTACTAACATGTCAGCTACTAGCCCAGCGCTGATTGTACTAACTTGTCAGGTAATATTTAATAGCCCATCGCTGATTGTACTAACATGTCAGGTACTAGCCAAGTGCTGATGCGTACTAACTAGTCCAGCGCCGGTTCCTTTACTTTGATTTATACTAACAGTTTTCTTACAACCATTTCTGGTATAGGGCACCATATTGTTAACAGAAACAGTTACAAAAAGTAGATCTTTTATATGTTAATTTAGTTGCTCTACACATCAAAACATCGTATGTTGTATTGCTTTCTGTTGCTACCTACTTACTGATACAAGACAGACGGAGGAGGCAATAATTTGGTGACTTTAATCTTTGATATTTTGGTCGGTTTCGGTGACATTTCAGGTACAGAAGAACTTAGCAAACCGCCACAGCCTCTTAACGCGGGAGACGGCACTAATCACTTCCCGGAAGATGATGATGATAACTCCAGCGAATACCAGGCTAGGTAATGTCACGCAAGTCAAAACGAGGCTGGGAAACAAGGTCATCGGTAGATTTAGCATGATAATGCACATGTCAGAAGGATGACATGTATCATACATACATCAGAACGAGATTACCGGTAGATATGCACGTCAGAATGAGGCTAATTAATGTTTTAAATACAGCTTAAAATGACACGGAAGTCAGAGCGAGGTCAGGTACTTCAGTAAAAGTCGGAAAACGAATGTAAGTTATTAGTTGTAATAGTAGTAGTAGTAGAATTACTCGCTTTTCAAAATGAGAATGTTACTTTTGTAGTGGTGTTTGTGGTACTTTTGGGAGATTGGACCCGGACGGAAATGACGTAGCGTCACTCCTTGGCCCTGGGCAAGTGCCCCCGAAACCGTCGAGTGGTAAGTACTGACAAAACCCTGGTCTTAATACGTCTTTCAGTAAGTACTGATTCAGAGGGCATTCTCTCTGTTATTCTCTTGGTTTCTTTATTAACCTTTATATCAGCAATCGGTGCCTTAATGACCGTGTAGTTTTACGATAATTTGGTGGTAGAAAATTTGTACATGTATCTTCGTATCTCGGAAGGGAAGAGGGGGATGAGTTAGAACATTTCATATACATAGGTGTACAAACAATATATGAAGAGGTCATCCTCATACATTTAGGACAGATTCTAATTCAATACAAAATAGAATTCATTTCAGGGTTCTGACACCTATTGATGGAACACTGAAATCTGGTTACTATTAATAGTGTGTATCTGAGTTTTTGGTTACTTTTTTTCAGAGACGGCCATTTGCGGTAGCATACGTCTAGCCTTTATGGTGTCCAAAGGTCAGCTAGAGGTTGACATCATCAACGTCACGGACCTAAACAGGAGTCCGCATAGTACTCCTCCAGGTCTCTCTTCTCTGACTGTTTTTTCTGTCTCCTTCTTTCTCTATTTTTTCTCTCATACTCTCTTTCCCCATCTGTCTGCCTGTCTGTTTCTGTATGTCGCATTTTATACCTGTGATTTGTATTAAATTCTGACGGTTAATTTTTAAGAAAAAAAAGCATATGCAAGGACATGCATGAATTTAAGGATTTTTAGCCAACTGTTCATATTCCTAGTGGGTTTGTACACCACATTCGTTGTATTGAATGACTGTTTTCAGTAGACTGTTCTAGTGAGAATAGTCATTGGTATGGAGGTAATACCGGTCCGGACTCAATGTTGTAAGCCTATACTGATCTTTATCATGTCATCGCTTACGGCAATGAACCTGTGACAGAAACTGAAAACCGATTTTGTCCTTGTAGCATAGAATTTTTCCCTGTAATATACCACCCCTATTTTTTTTTCGAAAATAAACCAGGCCCAGAAGTGGAAAACGTGTCGTAGAATAGAATCCCCCCTACACAAAATCTCTGTAGTTTTCCCGCAATAAACAAAATCTCTGCAGTTTTCCCGCCATACACAAAATCTTTGCAGTTTTCCTGCCATACACACAATTTCTGTAGTTTTCCCGCCATGCACACAATCTCTGCAGTTTTCCCGTTATACACACAATCTCTGTAGTTTTCCCCGCAAAAACACAAAATCTGTGCAGTTTTCCCGCCATACACACAATCTCTGTAGTTTCCCCACTAGACACAAAATCTCTGTAGTTTTACCGCCGTACACACAATCTCTGTAGTTTTCCCGCCATACACACAATTGCTGTAATTTTCCCGTTATACACACAATCTCTAGTTTACCCCGCCAAAACACAAAATCTGTGCAGTTGTCCCGCCATACACACAATCTCTGTAGTGTCCCCACTAGACTCAAAATCTCTGTAGTTTTACCGCCGTACACACAATCTCAAGTTTTCCCGCCATACTCAATCTCTAGTTTTTCCGCCATACACAAAATTTTTACAGTTTTACCGCCGCGGTGACCGAGAGGTTGGAGCGTTCGCCCCGCATGCGGAAGGCCGGGGTTCGAATCCCGGCCGCGACAGACCTAAGTCGTTAAAAGAGGAAGTGACAGTTCCATCGCCAAACGCTCGGCATCAGGTGTGAATGTCACGAATCTTCGGAGATGACCTTAAAAACGGATGACCCGTGCCACAGTAGGTGTGGCACGCTAAAGAACCCTCACTGCTCAATGACCGTAAGCGCCGAGCATAGGCCTAAATTTGAAGCCCTTCACCGATCTTGGTGACGTCTACATATGAGTGAAAAATTCTCGAGCAAGACGTTAAGCAAGATAAAATCAATCAATCAATCACAATCTCTTTAGTTTCCCTGCATAATGGAAAGACTGCTGTGTTAGACTCTCATCTTGTTTCCGGGATTTTTATAATGTAGCTGTCACTGAACTAATTTTTGACAAGTCAGAATCGTTTCTGGATTGTATAATTCAAATTATTAATAATGACCCCAATCAATGGATACACTGACAAACATCGAATGTGTACACGCCTTAAGATTGATCAAGCATGTAGGGACTATTTAGTTAGCGGATCCAAGGTTACTGATGTCTGTATTGTGTATTGACAGATACCTACGTGAAGGCTTATTTAGTTGGCGGATCCAAGGTTATACAGAAGAAGAAAACTCACACTGTAAAGGCTTCCTTCAGTCCCTTCTTCCGCCGCACGATCAAGTATTCCGCCTGCAACATCCATGGTCGCGCCATTAAGGTACGTCTAACCAACGAGCCATAAACAGCTAAAGATATTATCCATGTTGTGAACCAAAGCATGCAAAAACAACTTTGATATCAGGGATGGATCCACATTTAAACTGGCCGATGAACCGGTGCTCAGTATATCAGAAACTACCACTATGGCATGTCAAACGTTGCAATATTTGATCTTTTCCATTTGTATTGTATAATTTTCCATTTGAATTCTATATTTTCCATTTGCATTGTATAATTTTACATTTGCATTGTATAATTTCCATTTGTATTGTATAATTTTCCATTTGTATTCTATATTTTCCATTTGTATTGTATAATTTTCCATTTGTATTCTATATTTTCCATTTGCATTGTATAATTTTTCATTTGTATTGTATCCAGGGAATGTTTATTTTGATTTGTTACGAAGGATTTCATTAGTTAACGTCACTGGTGTACCACATCTGTAAACGTGCTTAGCACACAGGGCTGCATCGTCGCAAACCACGGTTTTGAGTCCACTCACGCTCGAATAGAAGCACCCGTGGGTAACCGACGATGACAGTGCCGTAGCAATGACGGTTCTTTATCGTGCCAACGCCTGTGCAGCGATACGGAATATCTGTGTTTAAGGTCATTACGGAAAGACCCGTGATTCTCACTTTTAAATACCGAGTGTTTGGCAAAGGAACAATCACTGTCTTTATGTCTTAGGTTTCATGCGGCAATGACAGTAACGGTTCTCGAACTCACGACCTCTCGCCCACAAACCAAGCGACTAGTTATTTTTTAAAATACGTAGCTAGCTCTAGTAATGGCGACCCCCCCCCCCCCCCCCCCCCCATCATTTAAAAAAAAAATAGAACTGTCCAGAAAAGCATGCACATTTTTATTTAGTCAGAATTCAGTAGATTCAGGGGACTTAATTCGGCACTTGGGTCCCCACCAATTGTTAACATCGAGTTTGGTTTGTTACAACTATTCAATGGATTAATCTTAAGTTATCGTTTATCGAATTTGGTAATGCGCGAGATGTTGAAGAGGTAAAGTTCAGGAGCCACGTTTCGCAGGAATGTATCGTATTTGCTAAGTGTAATGGCGTAACCCCCCTCCCCCCATTAATTGATCGCTTTTATGTGTCTAATGTGATCAGCATATTCACCGTAACCGCAATTCTGGATCCGCCCCTCGAACAAGTGCCTTCTGACAAAATAAAACGTACATGCATGCTTTATTCGACATCTATATATAAAATATCATATTTGTGAAGGGAGGGGGGGGGGGGTCTCCCGGCGCAAGATTCCTCATTGCTAGCTACATGTATGTATGTTCAACTAGTCATTATAAGGAACCGATCGCGGTAGTTCAGTGATATAAAATGCCCTTTAGTTCGTAACCGTGAAGTTGCATGTTCGAGTTCTACTCGTATCATGGCTGCATCAAACCTTAGACGTAAATATCGACAGGCGTTGACACGTTAAAGAACCCCCAATGCTACGCCACTGTGCCCATACATGTAGCATAGTAAGTCTATTTGTGGTACGTCACCTGCAGCTGGTGACGGCTAAATATAAATGGGACCTAAACTAATGAAATCCTTCGAAACAAATCAAAATAAACAATCCCTCGGATGCAATACAAATGAAAGATTTTGCAATGCAAATGGAAATTATACAATGCAAACGAAAAACATATATAATACAAATGGAAAATATAGAATACAAATGGAAAATTATACAATACAAATGGAAAATATAGAATACAAATGGAAAATTATACAATACAAATGGAAATTATACAATGCAAATGAAAAATTATACAATGCAAATGGAAAATATAGAATACAAATGGAAAATTATACAATACAAATGGAAAAGATCAAATATTGCAACGTTTGACATGCCATACTACCACTTGGTTGTGGGGTGTTTTTTTTTCGTGGTTTTTATAATTTAGATGTCGAATAAGATTTACAATGAGCGTTGTTGGTAACAAAGTGCATCCGACACCCCATTCCCATGAATTGAATTACACTGAATATTGTTAATTGTTTTATAATTCGATATCTTAATCTTGTACAGATGCATAGATTCCAGACATCTATTATAACTGATTTTCTGTTGTAGGTGATTCTGTGGGCGCGTCATGGCGCGTTCGACAGGAAACAGTCCCTGGGTGAAGTGGTTATTAAGCTAGATGGCCTCGATCTGATGCACCAGTCCAGTAACTGGTACAAACTGTTCCCGTCCGGGGCGACAGACTTCGGCTCAAACGAATCTCTTCATCTCTGGTGACTCGAATGTTACCCTTCACCTCAACATCACTTGATCGGTCATGGGGAAACGACACTGTCTCGCACATAAACACGACCGAGTGACTGTAGGATGGGTATATATACTGTCCATTATAACAGTAGAAGAGGACAGTCTGTCTCGCTCTTAAACACGACCGAGCGACTGTAGGATGGGTATATATACTGTCCATTATAACAGTACAAGAGGACAGTCTGGGTGATCAGTTATTACAGCAGAAGAGGACAGTCTGGATATTAGGATGGACAATGGACAGGTGTGTGTAGTTCATGCGACTTTTGTTGGAAATACACCCCGTCCTATGAATATGTACAGCACTGTAGAAAATGTAAACAATGCCCGGAGATATTCAGCAATTTATAACAGGATATAGACATATTCACGGAGCTATATAGGTCACTCACTACCCAGGAGTCTATATATAGGTCACTGTCTATCCAGGAGTCTATATATAAGTCACTGTCTATCCAGGAGTCTATATGTAGGTCACTCACTACCCAGGAGTCTATATATAGGTTACTGACTATCCAGGGTCTATATAGGTCACTCACTACTCAGGAGTCTTTATATAGGTCACTCACTACCCAGGAGTCTTTATATAGGTCACTGTCTATCCAGGAGTCAATATATAAGTCACTGTCTATCCAGGAGTCTATATATAGGTCACTCACTACCCAGGAGTCTATATATAGGTCACTCACTACCCAGGAGTCTATATATAGGTCACTCACTACCCAGGAGTTTATATATAGGTCACTCACTACCCAGGAGTCTATATATAGGTCACTCACTACCCAGGAGTTTATATATAGGTCACTCACTACCCAGGAGTTTATATATAGGTCACTCACTACCCAGGAGTCTATATATAGGTCACTCACTACCCAGGAGTCTATATATAGGTCACTCACTACCCAGGAGTCTATATATAGGTCACTCACTACCCAGGAGTTTATATATAGGTTACTGACTATCCAGGGTCTATATAGGTCACTCACTACCCAGGAGTCTATATATAGGTCACTCACTACCCAGGAGTCTATATATAGGTCACTCACTACCCAGGAGTCTTTATATAGGTCACTCACTACCCAGGGGTCTATATAGGTCACTCACTACCCAGGAGTCTATATATAGGTCACTGACTATCCAGGGGTCTATATATAGGTCACTCACTACCCAGGAGTCTATATATAGGTCACCGTCTATTCAGGGGTCTATATATAGGTCACTCACTACCCAGGAGTCTATATAGGTCACTCACTACCCAGGAGTCTATATATAGGTCACCGTCTATCCAGGGGTCTATATATAGGCTGCTGACTATCCAGGAGTCTGTATATAGGTTACTGACTATCCAGGGGTCTATATAGGTCACTCACTACCCAGGAGTCTATATATAGGTCACTCACTACCCAGGGGTATATATAGGTTACTGACTATCCAGGGGTCTATATATAGGTCACTGACTACCCAGGGATCTATATATAGGTCACTGACTATCCAGGGATCTATATATAGGTCACTGACTATCCAGGGATCTATATATAGGTTACTGACTATCCAGTGGTCTTTTGATATGTCACTAACTACCCAGGGGTCTATATATAGGTTACTGAATGCATGACTATCATGGGGCCTTTATATAGGTCACTCACTACCTATATATAGGTTACTGAACTACTTAAACAACTACATATATTTCTTTTATTGTCGGTGCTGCATGCAAAATATAATTGATTGTTGTTAACAGGTAACATATATTAGATGATATAGTGTGGGCTTTAACTTCCAGACAAGCGGTGCCTTTATATTCACAATATCGATCCCCATTTTATATCTTGTCTGTATATATAACTCACAACACTGGTGCTTGTTATGTGTCTAAATATACCGCAAGTTTCAAATGGTGTTCTAAAACATAATTAACATGAATCAAGATTTTCCATTAATTTTTATGAACGTCACGAAACGGTTCTGTGAATTTCATGTCTTCGAAATTTTTATTTGAGATGAGATGTTACGTGGGATGAGATGTTCATGATATGATATGTTACATGAGTTGAGATGTTATGTGAGATGAGATGTTACGTGAGATGAGATGTTATGTGAGATGAGATATTGTGTGAAATGAGATGTTGCGTGAGATAAATGGTACGTGAGCTGAGATGTGACGTGAAATGAGATGTTATGTGAGATGAGATGTTACGGGAGATGAGATGTTATTTGAGATGAAAGACGTGAAACTTAAGTTGGACGACTTGTTATGGATAGACTTAATATGATATCCTGAACTGTATACTTTATAGAGCATTGTATGCATACCACAGTATTAATTTGATAGAAAAAGAAAGTAATGTTGCATATCGATGGTCATTAAATTGTTATTTTGATTTTAGATTTGTGCAAGTGTTATTGTTTTGGTTTTGGGGATTTTTTTTTTTTTGATTTTTTTTTGTTTTTTTTTTTTGATTTTTTTTTTTCCATTTGAATTGAAATTAATGACTTTTAAGTCAGCTTGAAAAGTCCCTTGGAATTGAATATGATTATCTGAAATGTCTTGTGGTGTATATTTATATTTTTAAATGCTGTTTCGTGTAGATCATGAAAAGGAATTTGATCATTGATTTCGAATTATTCCCAAACATCAAAGGAGGCCGTCGGTGTAAAATCGAATATACCAGTACACCACATTGTAAGAATATAACTCTGTTCATTGGAAGATTATTTAAACAAAAAACAAACAAAAAACATGATCTTGCCCTTTCATTTTCTAGCGATATATCTCGACTTCAAGGATAAATATTGTCTTCTTTTGCAAAACATTAAGATGAATATATACTTCACAATTTTTCTGTTTGGAGAGCTATATATTGTGCACTACCTCACAGATGTGTGTGCACGAGGTTATCCCCAAAAAAAGACAGTGAGAAGTACATTTTTTGTCAGTTTTTTAAACTCCTTTTCTTCCCCATAAATCAGGCAAAGTAATTTTGTTTCATCATCGTGGCACTTCACAGGGTAAAATAACTAGGCATAAAGACAGAAATATCTTGTTTTGCAGTCTGATTAAAATCAACTCCTCGATCCGCCCCCTTTTCATATTGTCGATACATGAGGTAGAGACAATATAAAACAGGAGTGGGTCGATTTTAAGGTAGCTCATTGCATCAAAATTCTATCTAATGGCTTGTTAAAACACCTCTTATGAAGTAAGATTTCACCATTGAAAGAGTGCACAGGAGTCAGGTTTTATCAATTAAATCAAAATAAAAATCCGGGGGGAAATATCCAAACCGGAAAAAAATATCCACCGTCTTTTAATAAAAAAAAACCCATTTTATGTTAGGAGACGATGGAAATTTTATTAATTTTTATTATTATTATTATTATTTTTTTTTAATGTCTGGAATGCTGAAAAAGTTGTGTTTGCAAACAAGAGATTCTACTTTTCAAACGCTATGATTTGATGCATTATGAAAATCTAATATAACATGCCTAAAAGACTCGAATAGACTTTGATTTCTTGAATAAAAATATTTATGAAAACGTTATTTGTTAATATTCTATGAATCTCCGCATGAAATAGTTTTTAAAAAACATGTGAATTAGAGAAAAGATATATCGGAGAAATATATTTTAAAAAAGAATTTGAAATGGTCAAAATTCAGAAATAATGGGATTTGTCAAATTTGAACCAAGCCCCGATCGCAAAGATAAAACATTTGTCATAGAGAGCATTGTAATAAAAAAACAAACTACATTCTCTTGATGCAAAGTGCGTGGTTTACAAATTTTAAAAATGAATTAATAAAGGAAACTAATTTCTCGATTTAAAAAAAAAGTGCATACAATATGATTATTTTAGTAATTTCTATCAATTTTGATCGGGATCGGTACCTTTTTCCTGTTTCGTTCAAATGTAAAATATAGCGATATATCCGGAATTGGTCATTTCATTTCAATTTCTTTTTTTAATATATTTCTCTAATATATCTTATTTCTAATTGACATGTATTTTGAAGATTTTATCTTTAGATTAAAAAGATATTAACAACTAAACTTTTCAATTTTCATAATTTCCCCCTAAAAAATTAGATGTTTATCTGAATCGTTTAGACACGTTTTACTAGATATTCATATCACGAACCAAATCACAGCTTAATTTGGACTCCAGAATTTCTTATTTGCAAACAAGACACCCTTTTTATTCCGAAAAAAAAATCACAAAAATCATATAAAGTAATTAGGAGCTTGTGTTACTTTTTTGATGGTGAAATCATGCTTCAGACAAGATGCTTAAACGAACCATTAACTAAAAATTTAGTGTTATGAACCACCTCAATCAGATTGGCTAGTTTGCGTCGCCATTAGAGATATATTTTAGAGGATCACTTGACAGATTTGCATAAAATACATTTGCCAGCTATGACAATGTTCTCTTTTAATCTCAGACAAAGACGGATCCAGGAATATTATTAGGCGGGGTATTTAATTTTATTTGATATCCATATGAAACTAAATCACGGAACCCTCCTCCTTAAATCTCCAGCGAGTCCACCTGTGTCCAAAATCACAAGTTTCTGATAATTTCCTACGGTAAGAAACAAAACTCAGGTATTTTCTCCTGTGTAGTATTAATGACACTTGTTACGAACTTTTTTCGTCAAAAAAGATGAATATGAAATCTAACTTTGTTTTTACACGTAAAATGAATTCAATATACCGTTTGAAATGTACTATTCCCATAAATTGTCAATTAAGTTTAAAACAGTAGGGATTGATTGATTGTATGTTTACCGTCCAGGGAACATTCTTAATTGTGTTATATAATAAGGGGTAATATACTTCAACTTTTAAACATCATAGAAATTTAAAAGTCCCTTACTTTAGGGTGGGTTTTTTTTTCCAGGAATTAAACATTTGCACTTCTTACAACTAAACTAAGCATATATATATATTTTTATATATATATATATTTTTATATATATATATTGTATATATATATATATATATATATATTAGTATATACAATGTATATATATATATATATATATATATATATATATATATATATATATATATATATATATATAAAACATTTTTTATATCAAGTGTCTTAAATCAAAAACCCGTTAGCTTGCACAATCTCGATGTCAGTCATTCCAACAAAACACTTCATGTATAACATTTATTAAATTTTGTAACAACAAAGCACTTGTAAAGATAAAGTGTATATAAACTATGTACAATCATGTATAAAGGTGAAAAAATGTAAAGAGAGAAAAGGCTCTCAAAAAAACAACATAATGTATAAACAAATAAATACTTGTACAAACTCCCTCGCACCACCCATCGCAAGGTGCGACCATCAGATCGCGAGGTGGTGCGAGGGCGATTTTAAAATAATAAATACATGTATAAATTATAAAAACAACAACGTGCAATAGCACAAAAAATAGCAAATATAGAAAAAGGCCTCCAAATGCAAAAACAGCGCTCAAATTATCACAGTCCAGGAATTTGACCCCATATCACGGTCGACGTGAACAGCTACATGTGTTCAGTCCAGATCTTGAGCGTTTCGTAAAGTTCTTCTGCCGAGGGCCGGTCGCATTGAGCCACTGACCAGCACTGTGTGTAGAGATCTCGGTAACACTCTTCGAAAGGGTCCAGCTTAATGTTCGGGTGGGCGGGGCGATGTCCATACGCCACAACACTGAATATAACCACATGCTGATTCTCATTCCCATACGGGTTTTCCCGCGTTAACATCTGCCACAAAGTCACACCTAGAGCGTAAATGTCCGCCTTACAGGAGGGGATCTGACCCTTAAGAAGTTCCGGGGCGCGGTAAGCAAAGGTTCCCGTCAGGTGGGAGCGCTGGGTGGGGCTGATTAGCCCAGTGTTTGCCTCCGCTTTCTGTGAGCAGCCAAAGTCCGCGAGTTTTACATCCCAACAGGCAGAAACGAGAATGTTTGTGGGTTTCAGGTCTAGATGTATCACGTGATTATCATGGAGATACCGGAGAGCATCCGATAACTGAAGGGCGAACTTGATTCTCGTCTCCTGTCCCAACTCTTCCAGATTAATCAGGGTCTGCAGTGTTTTATTCCCGGCGTACTCCATCACTATCCACGCTCCTTCGTGAAATTCTTGTATGGAGGTAGCGGCTAAAGTCCTCACGATGTTCTCATGATCAAAGTCCAGAACGTGAAGCTCGGCCTTAAAACTCTCTAACTGGGCCGCTACGTTTTTACATTGTTTATGCATGATTTTCACTGCAACATCGCGTTGTCTGAAGGCTCCCAGATACACAGATCCGAACCCGCCCGTCCCCAGTAAGTGTCCCAGTTTCACGTCATACTTGTTCAGCTTTGTTTTTCTCTTGCCATTCACCAAGTTAATTTTAAACTTGCGGGAAACTCTCCGACCTCGCCTGTACTTGGACAACAAATTCTTTAACTTCTGCCAGCTTCTCTTGGTGAAACTCGTCTTCATCATGGGATTTGTATTGAGGTGATTTGCAGTTTTCATCTTGTCGAGTGTGCATTCCTTCAAAATTCAATAACAAGGGTTTGTCGCGAGACCAGATCCTTGTCTTAAATATGTCCTTGTACTGAGCAGTACTAAGCTGTGGTTGGCTGGTCACGATACTCTACCATCTAATAACTGAAGGTACCCCGAAGGTTAGTAACGCTGGTTCACTCGGACTATTGACACCCCGGCTCCAAAACCTCTAATGGAGGCGTTAATAGACTGTCAGGTGCTTGTTTACTCCGTGTTGTAACAAGCAATTACATAATTATTGCACATTAAGAATCTGTACTCTTCAATGGACTACTTCGACAACTGGAAAACAGCTTTCAATTAAGTGGTTATCTTGTTCAAATCACTTTCCACCAATTACAACTCTATTAACTTGTCCAGGAAGTGCAATCTTTCACATAATTAGTGAAAGTTTCAACACAAGTATTTGATTGTTATAATTTTAATACAAGATACGTGCATATAATTCGAAAATTTATAAAATAAATGAATTGATTCTGAATATTGTGTCGAAACAAACTATGCTCATGAAAACTAAATTGATCCAACAATTTGATTTTAACTTGAGTAAGATACTGGGGAGAAAATATCTTATGTGTTGTAGAAATATTTCATTAAACGTTTTGAAAGAAGAAAATGCCGATGATTAAGTGTAAAGCAGAAATATTTCATTAAACGTTTTGAAAGAAGAAAATGCCGATGATTAAGTGTAAAGCATTCTATTTTTATAACTTTCACATTATGCAAATAATTGATATTTTCAGTTTCACCTTCTCGAACACTACGTTTAAGGAGATACCTTGTATGCTACATGTACATCGTCATAATGGCCGATCTCTTTTCAGACATGAATATCAGCAATATTTGTCTATTCCTTTTAGATTTATCTTAGTCGCTCAGTAGATTACCGTAGCGTGTCAATGGCAAATCTGTAGATCGCGAGTTCTGAGTCCAGCAGGCTTTAAAAAAATTTTTCCATATTGCTTTCTACTAAAACTGCATTTGTTTGACTAAATAAAGTAGAATTGAAACTTTTCGATATATATATATATTTGTACACCCTCCACATTTTATCCATATCAATTTTCTTTGGTGTAGTATCCCTCCTTAATGGGACTGAGTTGAATTTGTTTTTACATCTAATGTACATTCTGTAGTTTAAAATATCTAAAATGTTTTATCTTTCTTTTTTTTTCGTTTCATAATTGTTGTAGGATGTATTCGGAACTTTTTTGGGAGGTGGGTGGGGGTATGCTGTTCGCTGAAAGCACCAAGAGAAGTCCTACCTACACAAAGTTGGAGATATTGTGTATATCTGTGATTGATATGTGGTCAGTAAAGTATTGAACTTGACCTTCACTATGCCAGGTAATCCGAATTCAAATTAATTGCATATGTCATACAATTTTGTACATGCTCATATCCTGTTCGATTCTTAGGGAGAGGGATCATATAGGCTAAGCCTGCTGTCCAATCTGATCAATTTATCGAATAAGTATTGTTTAAATTAGATCTTGTATAATGCAAGTGATATGCACCGCTGTTTGATTTTGAGACATACATGCGAGAAATGCTATCGTTAGTTTTTTTTTTAGGCCCATCACAAAATATTAAAGTTTTTTAAGTAAGTACTAAGAGTGAAATAAACAGGTCATATAGAGTAAATATGCTGTTGAACCAACAAATATATTTGTAGATATTTGAATGAAGTTTATGTTAGCTATAACAAATAATTTTTCCAAGGCTGCTGGGCCAAAATTAGGCTAGTAAATCTAGATTATATAAGTTTTACTTGGACCTCATAGATACCTTGTGACATTGAGTATTTCTGGAAGTTTTTGATACAATTGTCTTTCCTTATTCTAACGACTGTTGTACTGTTTGGGGTAATATGAAAAACAAGGACGGTCATGACAAATGATGTATACTTCAAAAGCGAGCTGTTAGAGTGATTATAAAGTGATTTTAGATAGAAAGTTTTATACACCTACAACAGAAATGATGGAGCAACTTAGGTGGATGCCTTTGTCGGACTAATTTGTACACAGAACTATCATTCTTGTCTTCAAGTTTTACATGGTTTAATTCCCGATAATGTAGATGTTTTTCAGTGAAAATTAGTGGTAGTAGATCTACCAGATTAAGTCAAAGTAATTCATTATATATCCAGAGGGCAAAGAAACAATATTTTAAAAGATCTTTTACAATTTACGATTAACAGTTGTGGAACAATATGCCAGAATTTTTAAAATATCAACCAACATTTGAAACTTTTAAATCCTCTTATCTTGGAAATTCTTTTCATCCTGGAAATTAAAAACATATAGATTTGTTTTTGTTTTCAATTTTATGTATATAGATAGCGCATGTATGTAACATATCTTCATATATCAATTTATATTTCATCTGTACAATACCGGTACTGCTGTCTGTATAGATGTTTTCAGGACCACAATGTGAATATGTTCTGAACTGTGCTATCCTGTATAAATAAAGGCCATTATTATCACCATTATAGAATTTTAGTTTTTTGTACTTGTCCTGTTTGATCAGTAGAGACAGGGCTTATATAGACCATGAATATATTGAATAAATATTGTTTAAACACGTGAACATGTGCCCCAAACAGGAGTGACAGTTCTAGCACTATCGATTGGAATACACATCAGCTACGATAACATACACGAAGCAAGAAACTGGCGTAAAAAAAAATTGATAAAAAGATAAAACACTGCAAGTTATTATCTGAGGAGAAAGAAATGCATGGTAAATAATTTCTAGATATATTAATTACAATACCTAGTAAACCTACCCCTTCTGAAGACTGTACAAAACATCGGTATACGTAAAAAGTAATTCAATGTGAGATACAAACTTTTTGACTAGTAGTAGATATAGTACTTGTAATAGAATACTCGTACGTCTCTCATGCTTTGGAACAATTGATGTAAATAAAAAAATATGTGGTGTTTTTGTCATGTACAACAATTTTATTGATTTTATTAAGATCTGAATTATAGTTCAACATACTGTATTATAATGATTCTTATCCAATCTTGTATTTTTAATTTTACTATTATAACGTGTAGAATCATCGCCATGTTCTCCGATTAGGGCAATTGTACACATAACGCTTAAGAATAGGAACTTGTAAGAACTCGTTTTTGATCCATTTGTACTTTGACACAATAAAAAATGTTCGAATGACGTGAAACAACTTAATGATATATAACTGAGGTGCAGAGAGAGAGAGAGAGAGAGAGAGAGAGAGAGAGAGAGAGAGAAACTAAATTTTCGTCAGTTAAGACCTTGTGGATATTTAGAATTTAGATATCAAGTGGAGTAGGTGTTGTTTATACAAAATACGATCAGTAAAGCAAACACTGCTTTTGAAGCTTAATTTAAAACTAATGATAGGCATTTCCTTATGAACGCGCTGTTGTTGTAAACAATGTGCATAAAATTTAAATATAGACGTCTATTTTAACGAATGGCTGCCAGAAATGAAAGTAATGTAAATATCAGATATAATTTCATTATTGAAAATACCTGAGGATGTGAATTGCAACGTGTGAAGCCGGCATACTTTTCAGATCTAAGCGCTAATGTGATTCATGTAGGATGTTGACGTGGAGTGTCACAGTCCATAACTTCATACCCTCATCTTTTTTTCTCTTTTTTTTTTTTTCGTGCAAAAATGAAAATTATTTCTTGAATATATCCAACATATCACGGGAAGAGCGCTTTATTTGAGAATTTTTATCAAATGAAGTTTACACAGGTGCTGTCAAGCTGTCAATTATAATACGCTGAGTAAACATCTCGAAATTATTGTTCCTGTGCAGCCAGAGTTTATCTTGCACCTTTGTAATAACAAGTACTTTTTCTCTTTAATTTGGTAAATTTATTAGAGTTACTGAAGAACACAAACAATTGTATATTAAAGGCTTGTTACGAAGACATGTTCACTTATAATAATAACTGGTTAGCTAATATAAAAGAAGAGTTGTCTAATCTGGGTTTAACTTACTTGTGGGACCACAATAGGAACCAAAATATTTATAGAATTATCGAACACAAAATGTTAGATATATACAGACAAAATATAATGTGTAGTTATGAAAGTTCATCAAAGTGTATGCTATACCGGCACCTTGTTGACAATTTTTGTGTACAGTATTATCTAAGAAAACCAATAGACTCTTATAGTAAGCAGCTTATTACTCGTTATAGAACCTCGTCACATTCATTATGCATAGAAACCGGTAGACATAATAATATTCCCAGAAATATGAGGATTTGTAAATACTGTAATTTAAATGATATTGAAGACGAATTCCACTTCATTCTAAGATGCCCTCTTTATAAAGAATTAAGAAAAAAATATATTAAACAATTCTATTATGCAAAACCAACTGTATTTAAATTGACCAAGCTTCTGAGTGTAAATAACATCAAAGAACTGAGTAATTTAGGTAAATATCTGAAATGTGCCGCGAAACTACGTAATGAGACGGTTATCAATAGTGCATAGAGCATATTATTTTGCCGCATATACCGGATACAGTACATATTATGAATCAGTGTAATTGGTTATGAATACCTGTAATATATGTATATACTGTGTTTATATATAACTTCAATTTATGCAATGACATTGAGTATTTAACGTTATGTAAGTTTATGCACTCTCCATATCCTGCTCCTGTATGTATTATATCTATATATCTACTGCACTACCTGTGTATAATTATATATGTGTATGTGAATCCAATGAGCCATATGGCTCACGGAATTAAAGAAACTGAAACTTCCCTTGGTAATGTTTGTTTACTGCATCGTTCACCATCACAGTACTGCGGATTAGCGTTCTGAAGGGATATATAGCTTTAAGGCATGCGATAATTAACATCGATAATTAACATGAAAATAAAGAACTGGTATAAACGACCCAAAAAAACATTCCCTTCGGTTAAAATCTTTTTACTTAATTTTTGTGTTTCCTATGTGGCAAATAATGGAAATTTACGGTAAAAAACTGCGGCCCCGCGGTATTATGGATCTGTGAAACCAAATAAGCTCCTCTATATTAAGTCATTGTATGACACATATTCAATAATTGTATCCAGTTTCTCGATGATTCAAAATTATTTTTCATAGCATGTATTTGAATTGAAATTCAGAAAAATCAGTGTAATATATTGTAAAAAAAAAAATAAAATAAAAAAATAAAATGATTTAAAGAAGTCTGTAAATATATCTGTAAAGTATGTTAGAATCACACATTTTCGTTAAAAGATGTATCAATATAACAGTGCTTTATGTTTTTAATGTAGTTGTTCAGTCGGCTACTGGTACCCCCAGGTAATGGTGAATATTAAGGGGAGGGGTTTCTGAGGAGACTTTGTCCAATTTGTACAAAAACTGATTATACTAGAAAACGAGAGAGAGAGAGAGAGAGAGAGAGAGAGAGAGAGACTCAAACATTCAAAAGCATGTAAACTATAAACAGGATTTCTGATGAACTTTGAACAGTGTACGTGTACACTGCCGCCATGCCTACACATTTCAAGAGGAGGTCCACGAACCATTACCTACGCACGGTTAATGCCGTGATTATATAACTGAATACTAATTTGACAAATTACTTAACTTTGGGCCGTGTTCTCCAAAAATAAAACAAAAATATTGCATGACTTTTCTGTAAATAACTCTACTCTAAACGTGAGTTCATACTTATGTGAAGATGTATTTAAGCTGCATGTTGAAACATATCTTGCATGTCGACATACACATGTTGAAATATATCTTGTATGTCAATATAGAAGGATGTTGAATTAAGGAATGAATATATTATCTTTTCGGTGGATGGAGGGATCCATGAACAAAAAGGACGGAAAACTGCATCATTGCGCTTAGCGCATGATGCAAAGTTTTCCGTCTCTTTTTTCGTGGAATCCCTCCAACCACCGAAAAGATAATAAATTCATTCCTTATCATTTAAATATGTAAAGCATCGAGTTTGAATGATAAAACATGATATGATTTGAGTTCAATTAAAGATTTATTCTTGAACTACATTATATGACGCTTCGAAATTGGCGTAGTAATTTATGAAAACATCGACTGAAAATCGGAAATGGCGGCTTCCACGAACTGTTTACTTTTGACTTACAAACGGGTCCCTGAGAACTGAAAGGTGCAGCTTTGAAAGGATGAGTTAGAGATGAATCCTGTGGATAGAAAATTACTGGAACTTTGTAGAGTGGAACTGACATTCACCTCAATGTTCGATGTCGGTACGAACGGTAAGCGTGGAACATGTGCATGATGTGTCATGCGATCAGAGACCAGGTGAGTAGGGTTCTCTTGAGGGTTTCCAGGGGGACAAGTGAGTGCTGCAGAGGGTCTTGCAAGTTTTACTAGTGAATTACTAAGGCATTGCTTTTGATGGTCACTGCAATTCCTGTTATTACTGGGCACGGACGCCTCGTTCCGGTGCCCACTCATGAACATATAATATGTCGGAGTTCAAAACCATCGTCGTAGAATTGCAGTCGCTTTGAGACAGTGTACGGGGTAATTTTGAGAGCATCCAGAATTTCTAGATATGTCAGACATGAATTTCGAAAACTGGTACGCTTTGACAAGCTAATTTGCTGTGAACCACGCTTTCTCTGATTGTGGAGACGCCATTGCAGCTTCGGAACAGTGATTGAATAATGATGTGGCATTCGGGTCTGTGACATGAAGAAGTTGTCGTAGGGTGAGAACTGGACAATTAATTGTCATTCCCCGTTCAGTACATTCGCTTATTCTGTGGAGCATCAGATGTGTTGAGACCACCCTGCCAATTCGTTTGCTTGGTTTCATGGGAGTCATATTTATTTTATTTTGTAAAATTAATTATTTATTTATCATTTATTTTTAATATGTTAATGTTTTTGTTGAATGAATTTATTTGGATCGATAGAGTTGTTAAGTTGTTCTTTTCAGGATTCCCAATCTATAAATAGATCTATAAATAGACCATTCAAGGGAATCACCAACATTCCAATAGAAAGTAGTTCCGGTCTTTATTTTATTTTTCGGGGTATACGATATTCATATGATAATTCAACCAATGAAAAGATGTGTAAACATGTAAACTTAAATGATATAGATATCGTGCATGTCGACAGACGCATGTTGAAATAATTATCTTGTATATCTACATAAGTATGTTGAAATAGATATTCTGTATGTAGACATCCCGTGGGGATCCGGGTTAGAATAGATCCTCAGTACCCCCTTGCTTGTCGTAAGAGGCGACTAAATGGGGCGGTCCTTCGGATGAGACCGCAAAAACCGAGGTCCCGTGTTACATCAGGTGTGGCACGATAAAAAAAAAACCCTCCCTTCTCAATGGCCATAAACGCCGAGCATAGGCCTAAATTTTGTAGCCCTTCACCGGCAGTGGTGACGTCTCCATATGAGTGAAATATTCTGGAGAGGGACGTTAAACAATATTCAATCAATTTTGTATGTAGACAGATGCATCAAGACTAATTTAATGGAGGTTTGTTTATTCAAAAACTTCTACGTGAGAAGAAAAAATATCTTGCTGTGGCCTTCAATTCGACATTTAGATATATCGACGACGTTTTGTCTATTCTAAAATAGTAATAACTTCATTCATATGTCGATTTGATATATCTCTGTGAGCTCGAAATAAAAGACACAACAGAGTCGTCCACTTCTGCTTCATACTTAGATATTTTATTGGAAGTTAACATTAACGGCAAATTGACAACTCAACTTTATGATAAATGGGATAATTTCAGCTTCTCCATCGTCAACTTCCCATATTTATGTAGCAGTATTCCATTATCACCTGTATATGGTGTTTATATGTTTCAACTGATTCGATACACAAAAGCTTGTTCTGCGTATGGTCAGTTTTGAAATCGAGGCAAGCTACTGACAAACAAGTTGAAGGTAAAGGGCTTTCAACCGTCTTGATTGAAGTCAGCATTTTGCACATTCTATGGCCGTAATAACGATGTAGTTCGTCAATACAACCTATCATTGGATCAAATGCTGTCTGACGTGTTTCATACCTATTGTTAGGCCGTTCTTGGCACACTGATTTTGACTACAGATAGCTCCATTTACCTGATCAGGATATAGGGCTCACGGCGGGTGTGATCGGTCGACAGGGGATGCTTACTCCTCCTAGGTACTCGATCCCACCTCTGGTGTGTCCAAAGGTCCGTGTTTGCCGAACTATCTATTTTGTATTGCTTATAGGATTGATCACTGTTCGTTATCTTCACCTTACATACATGTATTTCATTGCGAAAATACACAAAGATAAGAAGCCACTTTTTTAACAGCATACGAGTTCTTCTCTTAATGTATCCCTATTCAATCGTATAGAATTAGATCCTTTAAGCTTCCGTACTATGATATATGTATATCGCACGCGTGAAGATTGAATCGAAACAATTGTCATAAAATGACAAACAGATCAAATTATCCACTGAACAGAGATTGGAAATTAAACAAATTATCAAAATCTGTTAAATTCAAGAATATACTATTGGGTAGCGAAATTTTGTTATACCGTTTACATCATATTACAAATTTCTACTGCCACAAAGTAATAAATGAACATCAGAAATGTAAAGCCCTTTTAATCTAAATAATTCTATAAAAATCAGTTTCTAGCAGATGGATATATTTTGCAAGCAAACACAAAATGGTATGGATCTTAAGGTATTGTATGATTAATAATATTCTTGATGTGTGATATGTTCAATAAAATTGAATATTGACCGACACACCTCAGGATACAGGGGAAAGGTATTTTGTTACATGTCACAATATTTTACTTCCTTTGTTGTTTCTGTCCTGAAAACTTTGGATAAAATCAGTATAATTGAAAAACAAAATGGAAATAAGATATTTCTCGACTATTGATACACTGTGAACACGTTAATTGTATTCCCTAAAAGTGTTGTATTTCCGAAGTCCAATATATTAGAATGATGTTTGGATTCATGAAAAAGTTGGTCATCAAGCTAATCGATGTAATGTGAAATTTTATTGAAATAATTAATAGAAATTGATTAAGAGTGCCCATTTAGGTAATTAATGTTGAAAATGAGCAAATACCGTAATTTGTCAATTTCGATCATCAAACGAGGGTTTCTGAATGACTGCATATGCATGTGTCAAACTGCATAAAATTTGTTTCCAAGAATTTTACAAGTCATTTTTTCAATTCTAAGTCACACATATGTATTGAAATAGATCATAATTTTAATCTGAATAACAATCCCTGAACAGATATTAAATATTTATTATCAAAAATATCCCAGGTAACAGTGAAACCTATTTGTATTAAAACGAATCTTTATTTGTGAATGGGTACCGAATAAGACCATTTTTGATGTGTTTTTTTCAATGGGGAAATATTTATTGATATCCGCTCCGGATGGGATGTCATACTTTGGATCAATTCAGGGTAAGAAATGTAGCATGATGCCTGTATTGTTTACGCTATTTCCAAATGATACTTCATGATTTTGAGGCTAATTGCTTACTTACTTTGGTTCTTGCTACAGTAAAATATGTCACTAATTCTTTTTAATCAATCATAAACCTACAGTTTAAAAACCTTATCTAGACTTAACTTAGCTTGCTTTCATACGTAGCACATGTACTTGAGTCGAGTAACACAATGAATGATCATTGCCCCCGGAACAAAGCCTGCTTCCTCGAGATATCGTTCCATTTGGTTGCGTTTGTGTACAGGGAATTTGCTTTCACATAAATGCCTTATATATATATATATATACACACACACACACATATATATATATATATATATATATATATATATATATAAAGAATTAACATGCATCTTAATTAGATTATTGCAAGGAAAATATATACATTTTTAAACAAAATTTTAAAAACTTTTTAAGAAGGCAAAATTAAAAGAAAATTGTATAAGCGTGGAATGAGGTGGATTCGAACCCAGACAAAAAACAACAACAGTGTACTGCGACAGTGAATTCGTTAATAACAATGGTCCTCCTATTGAATTACAATTGATTAACATGTTACTATCAATGTACATGCTGACGAAATGGTGATTATGTCGGAGACACTTTCAGAAATACAAAACATGTCAAATACTCTCTATAATTATTCTAATTACTGGGATTTAATTGTAAATGTGTCAAAAACCAAGGTCGTTATTTTTAGAAATACTGGGGGGAATTTGGAAAATGGGAAATGGGTGTATAATAACCCGTGCCTTGAAATTATGAATACAGTTAAGTATTTAGGAATGTTGTTTAATTATAATGGATTTTTTTTCAAACACAAACACTTTTTGCAGTACCTAATACCTTGAGAAATCATCATTTCAATGTTGAAATACAATGTTCAATATTTGATACTAATGTACAAAGTATTCTTTTCTATGCATGTGAAATGGGGTTTTCATAAAGCACCGGACATTGAAAAAGTACATTTTTCTTTTTGTAAAATATCATAGGAGTAAACAAAAGATCTAACAATAGTATGGTGTATTGTGAACTTGGTAGATTCCATTTTACATTAGAAGAAAAACGAGAATTTTTAAATTCTCGTTGAAAATCAAAATCATGAATAACTGTATTTCGAAAGAATGTTACAAAAATATAATTACAAACAATGACAGTTGTATTGTTAATGTAAAACATGACATGCCAAGCATTGCTTTAGATATTTGTTTGAGGAGTTATGTCTGAATCAACTTAAAGATAAATATATAAGATAATTGAATTCAGAATATTGGATATTTAAAAACAGAATCTAGTGTCGTCTCTTTCAAGTTCACCAAAGGGTGTCCTTTATCAACATTTAATAGATAACTTTTGTTTACAATCATATCTCAAAAGACCAACTTAAATGGGGGAAAAGTACTACTGCGCCTTCACATTCTTTGAATATTGAAAAAAGGCAGGCATAACTGTGTTAGGAGGAGTGCGAGGCTTTATAAATCACGTGACCATTAATAATGATATACAATATGAGCTTCATTTTATCCTGAAATGTCTATCTTATATTGATTATCAAGGGTTTCTACACATATATTACAGGGTTTTTAAGGCGCGATCGATCCCAGTACTTGTCCATCGTTATTATATGGTTCCAAAGGCGCAACCTATTCCGTTAATGCCGACAGAACAGTGTTAAACCGTTTGAAGCGGTGTGACAAGAGTGGTGTGACAAGAGCGGTGTGACGAGTGGTGTGTCAAGAGTGGTGTGACAAGAGCGGTGTGACAAGAGTGGTGTGTCAAGAGTGGTGTGACAAGAGTGGTGTGTCAAGAGTGGTGTGACAAGAGTGGTGTGTCAAGAGTGGTGTGACAAGAGCGGTGTGACAAGAGTGGTGTGACAAGAGTGGTGTGTCAAGAGTGGTGTGACAAGAGCGGTGTGACAAGAGTGGTGTGGCACGATGAACGTCGAGGAAATATCGCATCGCTCTGTTTTGGGCTATTTCGAAAATAGTGTGTAATAATCCCGTACTCCACTACAATACTAGTAGTCTAGAACCAGTCAACACAATTATGGCATCATGATGTCAATGGTCGCCCTGCCTCACTCCTTCAGTTCATGTATCGCTCGTCTAAACGGAAACACGAGTGTGTATCTTTGTACAAAGATTTGACAGCACGATAGAGGTTACCATCAATTGCACTCCTCAAAACTTTGTATTCTAACAACTCTCTGTCAAACAAATCAAATGCATTATGTAAGTCAATAGATGTCACAAAAGTAAAATTTCTATTGATCTGTTCGAAAAGCATTTTGTTCATCCGCAGGACATCAACAACTCAATAAGTATATCAAAAGTCTATTGTTTAGAACAGACCTGTACATTACAGCCACTGTAGAATGATTCCTGTTGTAGTTGATCTGAAGTATATTGTCTTTAAGAATCGGACGAATCCGCCAAATCGACGGAATAATGCGAGTGTCAGAGTATAACAAAGTATTACTTTGATTTCAGATTTAATGACCTCCAATGGTAAATCATCCACTTCCGGAGATTTGCCGGATTTATTAAAAATTAACTACTTTTCTCATTTTCCCAATTCTGATCTGTTTATTAAATTCATCATTCGTTCATGGAGAGGATCGAGCATGTTTCGTTCCAAATTTTGTTTTTCATTCACAATGTTGATTTTGTTGAATATGGATGTCCACTTTTTCTCGTACAGAGTTTGAATCCGTTGTCAAGTCATCATTATTTAAATAATACTCATCTGGAACCTTGCTTTTTCTATGTAGTCCCAACCGTTTGATATACCACATTTTCTCGGGTCAATGGAATGAGGAGCGACTGAATGAATGCTTATAGACAGTTCTTTCTTTTTTTTAATTTTATTTCATAAAAACGGATACTTCTATTTAGTTTACTTGGTATCACAAAAGTCGAAAATATATATGGCAAAATTTCATTTTTTGGTTGCAATATAAACAAACACTGCAAAAATATTAACAAAATATTCCTGCAAAAAAGACGCGTTTCATACCTCACGCATGCGCATGTATTCAAAATGCTAGTCCTCAGGTCATTCTCTCGCAAGCTGTCAACGCTTGGAATCACGCACGTGACAATATAATCACATGATATAAACAGCCATTCTCGTTTCCTTTCCCTTTAAACAGCATTTCATTGTGAATAACATAATGGCAGCAGACAACGCCTATATAAGCCTTCTCCTTTAAGGTACAAGGTAAAGTCCACATAATGATGTACATAAGAAATTACAATATAGATATGAAATAAAAGGATAATATATCATTCAAATGATAATATAAGGATTGATTGATTGTTTGCTGTTTTCCGCCACACTCAACAATTTTTCAGTTATCTGGTGGCGCCCAGTTTTTATTGGTGGAAGAGAGAATCAAGATACAATGTACCTGGGAATAGACCACCGACCTTCCGAAAGTAAACTGGGTAGCTGCAGAACTGTACGTAGCTGTCTGAAAAAATATTTTGACATAACAGAGAGCTACAGATCCACCCCTTATAAAAACCTTCGATTTACGGTGCACAAAAAGCTGCGCACGGTTGAGGCCTTATATCGTATTCTTGAGTTGCTGTCTCAAAAATGTAATATCAAAAAATTCTTAACATATGTTCCTACTATAATTGTGTCTAAACATACCTTCAAATATTCATTAAAGCCCCATACGACCTGAAAACTCCCAGCTTCAAATGATTTCGTTTGTTGACCACACAAATCACAAGTAGCATTATCTCGTAGAAATTGACTATGTGGGTCAAAATTTAGATTACTAGCATTATCTCTCAATTGGCAATGCTAGATGTTTGCATTGCGTTTACCATGATTAAACAGTTTATCTGGTTTTTGTAGTACATATGTTTATAGCAGTTTTAGATGATGTAAGAGTAAGAGGTTTCTAATATTGGTTGGTAGGTCATTCCATAGTTTAATTGTTGAAGGTACAAAGCTATTCATATATGATGAGGTCCTAACTTAAGGAAGAATAAATTTAAGATTATCATAGTTTCTCTATTGATATAAAATTTGGTGGAGGAATGTAAGGTATCAAAAGTTCTTGAAGATATTGGGGAGCAATTTCATATACTATTTTGTAAAATAAAATACGTTTATGAACTTTTCTTCTGGTTGATAAGCTATACCAGCCTAATTCATCATATAGTGCTGACCTGGAAGAATTTACTCTCATTCCAGTATTGTATTGTTTATTTCCAAAAGCATTACTGCTTATAGGTTGCAAATACATGTAACATATTACAATAATAACACAAGTAAAAAAGACATCAATAAGTTATGATAACAGTAATTATTCTTGCTGCAGAAATCTGAACATTCTCTAGTAAATTGGTTTCTCTTCCTGTACAATTATCCCAAACTAAATTACCATATCCAATAACAGGGCGAATAAAATAAAATAAATTTTTATCAAAGATTGCCTATTTAGAGTATATTTCAGCATACGTAAGAGGTTTAGTCTATTAGATGCCTTTTCATGAATATCTGATATACAGGTGTATGTGATCTCCAAGTGCCATAAACAGCTATTATCTGTTCCTTTTCCTTTAAAAGTTCTGGCAACAAGTGATACATGAGGCTCTTTTCATAGCCCATTGGCACTTTGTTAAGTAAAGTTTTACCATTTAGCTATTTGTCTCTTATTTCACAAGTTAAATCTCCACCACGTGAATGTCCTATATTCATACGCATTATCGTGAGGGTTGGCAGCTCTGCGCATATTATGAAGTAGTTCCAAATCTAATATCAGAAAACAGCGATTTTAAACAATTTACAGTAAGCATCAATTTACTTACTTACTTAGGCATGTCGTTCCGTGAGAAACATAAGCCATCGACGACAGTCATTCTGGGCTGCTTTTGCGGCGTCGTGCCAGGTCATGTCCTACGCTTTTAGTTCTTACTCGGAGTCACTCCTCCAGGTGTTTCTTGGACGTCCCCTCTATCTCTTACCCTGCGGGTTCCAGGTCAGGGTCTGGCGTTTGGTGCTGGATGGTGGTTTCCTCAAGCATCAATTTAATTGCACCCAAAGTATTTCATAATATGACGAAATATTTAGTCCAAAACATAAACGTTGGGTATTAGAAACTTTTGCTAGATTTCTGCAAATTGACCGTATATAGTCCGTGTAGCGCACGGAACTCTGGGTAGAGAATGTACTCAGGCTGAGATTCTTTGTGACGTCAAAGTTTTTAGTCACAGGCACTCGACGTTTTAAATATATCAGCGATTTTTCGCATTTGAGAAGCAGTAGACGATGTTTGACGGTTGATTATAGCCGATAAATGGACTTTATTTCCAGTTCAACATGACGATGCGAGAGGGAAGACCTTGACAGAGTTGTTTTTAAACGGTGGGGGTCGAATTATCATATCATATCGAACTTTTCGCCGAAAAAGAAAACCAAGATATGGCGGCGTAATATACCTTGTGAATATTATGTTTACAGGAAGACAATTTTTTTTATTACATATATTTAAAACGTCGAATGCCTGTGTTTTTAATTACTCTATAGAAAATTCGATATAAGAATCTTTATACAAAGACATACTTTACACTTTACAGCTTGCAGGTATGAAATGAATTTTCATGCACCAGCAACAGAAACTTTTAAACCTGCACATCTCATCTGAATTTTCACCCATCAAACATCTCATCTGAATTTTCACCCATCAAATTGACTACAATCGCGTTCTTTCACGTATCATTGATCGTGCTCAGTTTTATATTCAGTATGTAAATAATGTATGCATATAACATCTATATCTATTTTGTATTGTATCCGTATATTACTGCTGTCTGTAAATATGTTTTCAGGGTCACGGTGAGAACTAGTTTTGTAAACTAATTGTACTGTCTTGTATATATAGGACACTATTTCTAATAATATGTATCATCATTCTTGAAACATAGTACATCTTTAAAAACAAAGTACATATTTGAAAGATCCTGACAATCGAGTGTAAACCACAGTTAGATGTCATTCAGGGTAGAAATAGCCCGTAAGTGATTATAATGGTGTACAACTTGGATGTGGATGGTCTGCAATCCAGAGTGACTCTAGATGAAGAAAAAGTAACGATCGAGTCATTTGGAAACACTCACAGTAAGTACAAATGGTTTGTGTTTCGTAAATTCGCAAACTGGAGCAGAGATTTTTTAAATATTTCTAGAATGCATGTACTGTTCTTCGTAGGTACAGGTATACATGTACACATCGTCCTAAATATTAATGAATATTTCTCGCATCAACTAAAAGTTGGGTTTTAATACCACTCTTTTTACCTAATGATGCAGTTTTAACAACTTTAACATTATGAACGATATAACTGATATATACATGTATACGTAGTTTCCGATTGTTCTACTGATTGGTGAGTTTTTATTTATGTATTGCCCGATTGTTCTACTGATTGGTGAATTTGTATTTATGTATTGCCCGATTGTTCTACTGATTGGTGAGTTTGTATTTATGTATTGCCCGATTGTTCTACTGATTGGTGAGTTTGTATTTATGTATTGCCCGATTGTTCTACTAATTGGTGAGTTTGTATTTTGTATTGCCCGATTGTTCTACTAATTGGTGAGTTTGTATTTTGTATTGCCCGATTGTTCTACTGATTGGTGTGTTTGTATTTATGTATTGCCCGATTGTTCAACTAATTGGTTTGTTTGTATTTTGTATTGCCCGATTGTTCTACTAATTGGTGAGTTTGTATTTTGTATTGCCCGATTGTTCTACTGATTGGTGTGTTTGTATTTATGTATTGCCCGATTGTTCAACTAATTGGTTTGTTTGTATTTTGTATTGCCCGATTGTTCTACTAATTGGTGAGTTTGTATTTTGTATTGCCCGATTGTTCTACTGATTGGTGTGTTTGTATTTATGTATTGCCCGATTGTTCTACTAATTGGTGAGTTTGTATTTTGTATTGCCCGATTGTTCTACTGGTTGGTGAGTTTGTATTTTGTATTGCCCGATTGTTCTACTAATTGGTGAGTTTGTATTTTGTATTGCCCGATTGTTCTACTGATTGGTGTGTTTGTATTTATGTATTGCCCGATTGTTCAACTAATTGGTTTGTTTGTATTTTGTATTGCCCGATTGTTCTACTAATTGGTGAGTTTGTATTTTGTATTGCCCGATTGTTCTACTGATTGGTGTGTTTGTATTTATGTATTGCCCGATTGTTCTACTAATTGGTGAGTTTGTATTTTGTATTGCCCGATTGTTCTACTAATTGGTGAGTTTGTATTTTGTATTGCCCGATTGTTCTACTGATTGGTGTGTTTGTATTTATGTATTGCCCGATTGTTCAACTAATTGGTTTGTTTGTATTTTGTATTGCCCGATTGTTCTACTAATTGGTGAGTTTGTATTTTGTATTGCCCGATTGTTCTACTGATTGGTGTGTTTGTATTTATGTATTGCCCGATTGTTCTACTAATTGGTGAGTTTGTATTTTGTATTGCCCGATTGTTCTACTGGTTGGTGAGTTTGTATTTTGTATTGCCCGATTGTTCTACTAATTGGTGAGTTTGTATTTTGTATTGCCCGATTGTTCTACTGATTGGTGTGTTTGTATTTATGTATTGCCCGATTGTTCAACTAATTGGTTTGTTTGTATTTTGTATTGCCCGATTGTTCTACTAATTGGTGAGTTTGTATTTTGTATTGCCCGATTGTTCTACTGATTGGTGTGTTTGTATTTATGTATTGCCCGATTGTTCTACTAATTGGTGAGTTTGTATTTTGTATTGCCCGATTGTTCTACTGATTGGTGTGTTTGTATTTATGTATTGCCCGATTGTTATACTAATTGGTGAGTTTGTATTTTGTATTGCCCGATTGTTCTACTGGTTGGTGAGTTTGTATTTTGTATTGCCCGATTGTTCTACTAATTGGTGAGTTTGTATTTTGTATTGCCCGATTGTTCTACTGATTGGTGTGTTTGTATTTATGTATTGCCCGATTGTTCAACTAATTGGTTTGTTTGTATTTTGTATTGCCCGATTGTTCTACTAATTGGTGAGTTTGTATTTTGTATTGCCCGATTGTTCTACTGATTGGTGTGTTTGTATTTATGTATTGCCCGATTGTTCTACTAATTGGTGAGTTTGTATTTTGTATTGCCCGATTGTTCTACTGATTGGTGTGTTTGTATTTATGTATTGCCCGATTGTTCTACTAATTGGTGAGTTTGTATTTTGTATTGCCCGATTGTTCTACTAATTGGTGAGTTTCTATCACAGGCTGCCAACATTTTTACTTCACCTCTGAGTGGGCAGTATATGTATTTATACGCGATAATATTTCTTTCTATTCTGTTCTCTCAGTATTCAAATCTAAATGTTATACAAAATGTATTTGAATTTTCTAAATGAGACACATTGGTAAATCTAATGGAAACCACAATTTACCCTAGAGAAAAAAATTGTAATTGAAATTCATCTTTCACCACATTGATATCGCGGCTTTTCAGTGAGAGACCTGACTACTCATATTCTAAATGTATATCAATTAGCATTTGATAGAGACTGGGGTCATTGGATAAGTAGGTCATTGACTGAGCATGTATACAGCGTCTTCTAATGTATTTAAATTCCTTTTTCTGTGGAATATGGTGGACATTTTGAGCCAGAAAGTTGAAGACAATTAGTAAAGTAAAATGGCAGAGGAGCTGAGGGGGGTATTGCAAGATGATGTCTGAAGGACATAATTCTTGTTAATTGGTGATGTGTCCGCTAGGCCTTTAAGATTACAAATCTTAACTCTGCATTTTAAAATATTCATATGATAAGAAGCCCGCATATTACCTTTGTAGTGATCCACACAGAACCACCATTCTGATTTTCCGACCAGCATTTATTCTGATTTTCAGAAAGTTACCCGATTGATGACGTCATCGGATGTGAAGAGGTAGTGACGGGATGGTTTTGGAGAACTGAGGTCACTCGGGTGTGGCTTATCGAACATGGGCCTTCGAATTCATTGCTGAAGAGGAGCATAATCGTTTCGGGTGACCTAAGGAAACGTTTCCAGCACGATTTAACAGAAAAGACAACAACAGGTAAAATAAAATAAAAAATCTTTATTTTGTCATGATGATACACGTGTTTGTTGAATTTATAGAATATCATTTGGCACTAACTGTAATCAAGAATTTGCAGAAACGAAGCGTCCCAAACGAGTGTTGGTTATGATCAACCCAATTGGCGGCAATGGTACTGCCAGGAAAGATTTCGGAGATATTGTGGAACCAGTGTTTAGACTTTCAGGGATATCTATGGATACAATCTGTATGTGAACATTATTTCCCAAGCTGAAGATTCTTAGAAAAATAAAAAATAAAAACGATCCTTTTTTGGAGATGTTTCTTTCTGTTATAGTCTCTGAGCGTTCTGGACACATGATTGAAGTTGCTCAAACTTATGACTTTACCGGCATTGATGGGTAAGGCGATCCTTTATGTTCTAAACATAATGTCGTTATAGCTAACGATGCTGCCTTTCTGCGCGTATTTCAAAAGCTAAAGCGTGTATGATTATTTGTTTTACGTCTCTTCGATCATCTTTCTCTGGTACTGACGGGCCACTAGTGCCACAAATTCAGACCTGTGTAGGACGCCCAGCTTTAGGAGTGAGTGTTATCTATAATTCCAAGGTCGTCGTGTCGCAGGACCTGCGATTTTTACGTTTGAATACCGAGTGTTTGGCGAACCACTTAATTTTACGTCTATTGATTTGATCAATCTCTACCCAGAGTTATCGTTCCTTACACTCACACGTATATGTGCATTGTACCTCTGTCAACATCTCAAATTTAGCAGTATTATTCAACGTGTAAATTCACTTTTTACGGTTAATAGTAGGGCTGTCACGCTTCCAAATATTTCGGGTCGGATCGGTTCTAAAATTTTTTACTTCGGGTTCGGGTATTTCGGTTCGGGTCTATATAACTATTTTATGAATCTAATATACAGTTAAAATCAAAAACCTTTATAATGTATTTAGTCACAATAATTACTCGAGGACGTGGACTGAGGTTTAGACTCGACATCCATGATACTAGAAACAGCATTGTCACTTCTACTCATTTCCATTCCATGCTTTCAATGTTTTGTCATTGACGATGTTGCTCCTGTGGCGTATTTTCAATGCGTCTGTCATATCTTACATATACTGTCATTATTTACAGTTTTGTCGACAATGCCATCATTTAACAATTGATCAAAATACAGTCACCTTTGAGGATTTTGGCGATATAATGATTCTATTTGAAAAACCGAACCGAAATACGGAAAAATGGAACCGAACCCGACCTGAACAACACGACCCGCGGTTTTCGGTTATTTCGGGCACCCGTTGCAGCCCTAGTTAATAGAGGGCGAAGGACCATGAGAGTGGAGCTCTCCCTATAGGTAACACATATATACATGTTTAAAAGGAAAATATAGACAACTAATGAAAAATTAAACCATACCCATGGAACGTGAAAATTTTGGTCCCAATGGCGTCGATTCGAATACTAGCGCGTGGACATGTATTTATCCATTTTGAATCTCGTGTGCCCAAGTTCACGTCGTTCTGAGATGTTACATAAAATCCGTAAAAGCATGTATATTTTATTTTCTTAATCATATATAATCACTCCTCGATTAACGTGTACAAAACGTTTCCTATGTTTGTGTATTTGCTAAACACCGACGCTGAATGCACTGTTTACATCAGTTGCACAGCGTTTCTCTCGTTCAATGAATAGGCGGATAAAAAATGTCTAAAGTTAGAATACTTTGATTGACCTCTGTCCTCACACGTTAGGTGCTAATATTTCGGGATATTTTTTGTCCTGTTATGGATCTAGATACTAATACCAATATTTTTTGCTTCGCCCTCAAACACGGTCACGCCGTAAGACATTAAGAATATAATTAATAGCTAGTGGAAGAAATATCGGAGAAATATAACAATGTAGACGTTCTTTAAAATTTTCTCACGTTTGTCTGCGATATTTTGATTTACCGGAAGACAATGGAGTTTCACCGGAATTACCGCCATTATGACGATGTCTCATTCCCCCTATATGTTTATGGCGCGTGAATAATGTTTCGTATGACATTGAACGTGGTTTACATACACGGTTTCAGTCATGTGACATTGTATACTAACTGGTATATAATACTTGTATTGACTGCTAGATTTTTGCTTGTAAGGTGTATTTCAAATTCAGGATCGTTTTACTTGGAGGTGATGGGACATACCACGAAGTGGTCGATGTTCTGATGAAAAGGAAACAGGAGGAACAAGGAGTGGATATAAACGATCCACAAGCAACGCTGTCTCCCTTAAACATCCCAATAGCCATGATACCAACAGGTAAACCTGCCTTCAACATCCCAATAATCATGTTACCAACAGGTAAACCTGACCTAAACATCCCAATAATCATGTTACCAACAGGTAAACCTGACCTAAACATCCCAATAATCATGTTACCAACAGGTAAACCTGACTTAAACATCCCAATAATCATGTTACCAACAGGTAAACCTGCCTTCAACATCCCAATAATCATGTTACCAACAGGTAAACCTGACTTAAACATCCCAATAATCATGTTACCAACAGGTAAACCTGACTTAAACATCCCAATAATCATGTTACCAACAGGTAAACCTGACCTAAACATCCCAATAATCATGTTACCAACAAGTAAACCTGACCTAAACATCCCAATAATCATGTTACCAACAGGTAAACCTGACCTAAACATCCCAATAATCATGTTACCAACAGGTAAACCTGACCTAAACATCCCAATAATCATGTTACCAACAGGTAAACCTGACCTAAACATCCCAACAATCATGTTAACAATAGGTAAACCTGACTTAAACATCCCAATAATCATGTTACCAACAGGAAAACCTGACCTAAACATCCCAATAATCATGTTAACAATAGGTAAACCTGACTTAAACATCCCAATAATCATGTTACCAACAGGAAAACCTGACCTAAACATCCCAATAATCATGTTAACAATAGGTAAACCTGACCTAAACATCCCAATAATCATGTTACCAACAGGTAAACCTGACCTAAACATCCCAATAATCATGTTACCAACAGGTAAACCTGACCTAAACATCCCAATAATCATGTTACCAACAGGTAAACCTGACTTAAACATCCCAATAATCATGATACCAACAGATAAACCTGACTTAAATATCCACATAGCCATGATACCAACAGATAAACCTGACTTAAATATCCACATAGTCATGATACCAACAGATAAACCTGACTTCAGTACCCCAATACCCGGTAGTCATATAACCAATAAGTAAACCTGCCTTCAACATCATACTAACCATGATAACAACAGGTAAAGCTGTCTTTAAAATTCCAGTAGTCAGTCTCTTTACAAGTAAATCCGACTTTAACACCCCAACAGCCATATCAACTACATATAAGTATGACTTTAACACCCCAACAGCCATATCAACTACATATAAGTATGACTTTAACACCCCAACAGCCATATCAACTACATATAAGTATGACTTTAACACCCCAACAGCCATATCAACTACATATAAGTATGACTTTAACACCCCAACAGCCATATCAACTACATATAAGTATGACTTTAACGCCCCAACAGCCATATCAACTATATATAAGTATGACTTTAACACCCCAACAGCCATATCAGCTATATATAAGTATGACTTTAACACCCCAACAGCCATATCAACTACATATAAGTATGACTTTAACACCCCAACAGCCATATCAACTACATATAAGTATGACTTTAACGCCCCAACACCCATATCAACTACATATAAGTATGACTTTAACACCCCAACAGCCATATCAACTACATATAAGTATGACTTTAACACCCCAACATCCATATCAACTACATATAAGTATGACTTTAACACCCCAACAGCCATATCAACTACATATAAGTATGACTTTAACGCCCCAACAGCCATATCAACTACATATAAGTATGACTTTAACACCCCAACAGCCATATCAACTACATATAAGTATGACTTAAACACCCCAACAGCCATATCAACTACATATAAGTATGACTTTAACACCCCAACAGCCATATCAACTACATATAAGTATGACTTTAACACCCCAACAGCCATATCAACTACATATAAGTATGACTTTAACACCCCAACAGCCATATCAACTACATATAAGTATGACTTTAACATCTCAGAATCCGCCATTCTAACAGGTTGATTTAACATTAACACCCCAACAGTCATGTTACCAACAGCGAAATCTAAGTTTTCAATGGGATGGTTTTGACCAGCTTTTAAGCTAACATCGGTATTGATTTTTTTTATAGGAACCGGAAACGTTGTGGCAGAAAACAACACGGGCAGTATAGATATTTTAACGGCTGCGCTTCATGTTGTTCAAGGTAAAGTAATAACAATTTTTGTGTTTGGTATATAATGCGGTCATTTCAAGTTTCGTTTGCATCAAATTTCGTGGAATTGTCAAAAATATAGTTTCGTTATTTCGTTGAAAACTTTTGTATTCTTCCATTATTTCGTGGAAAGTTACAATATTTTTATCCAATATTTCCTTATATTCCGTCGAAAGTTGTTACTCTATATTCTTCCATTATGAATGAAAATTCTACTTCGTTGATCACTTGAGTTCGCAGTCTGGCAAAACTACGATAAGAACGGAATTTGTTGTTCAATGAAAATGTTAAAACCGCAGTAACACTGAAGATGATATGTACAGTCTGATTTTGTTTCGTGCTTTTTTTCTTATAAACCATTAGTACCTGTAAGTGTTTAGTTTAAGCGTAGTCGATCAGTGGTTTGGGTGTTGGGGTTGATCCCCTTGGGCTGTTTCAAATTTAAGACATTTGAAATGATTGATCCTTTGCCAGTCATCTTCGTCTTATTGCGTGCCTTTACCTATAAACAGATCCATTTGATATTTCGATGTAAACTGACATTTACCAGCTGTTTACAGATTGTCAGATTCTTTATTTCCTTAAGCTATACAGCTCATCGGTCATAAATACTAAATATTTACAAATATATACAAATAAGACAGTAGAGGGTGAGTAGACATACAGATACAATTTTGAGGATATAAAATTAATGCATTTCAACATACATATAACAATACACGTGAATGATATGTCATTGTAAGTACAGCATTCATAAATTATATGAAGATCGTAACTTTGTAGCCTGTTGTAGAAACTTTCCTAAATTATTGAGTTCTTGTGTATTATTTACACTATAAAGACGACATGTGACGTGTTCGTAATAAAATGTAAACATATAGTGGACAAGCATACTTTGCAATACATTGAATAGATTAGACAGTTGTGCACAGTAAACGCCCCTCAGCGCAAGAACAACTATGCTCATATGCAATTGAAAGTCATTTGCATATATATATATATATATATATATACATGTATATATTTTAAAAACCCACAAAGATTACATGCTACTAAAACTGTTCCGTGCCTACATTTACAAACAAAGACGTTTTTTCACTTAAAAATTAGATTTAGTTGACAGTAACCTTCATACTAATTAGAATTTAGCCTTATTATTTTATATCCGCTCTCTTATTATTCGTTGTTACTTTGAAATATATTGTAGGTTAGAGATTTAAAATCCATACATTTAAACCAGAATAAAGTTTATGCAATGGTGATATTGGTTTACAGATTATATATATATATATCGACAGGGGGTGCTTATTCTTCCTAGGCACCTGATCCGACCTCTGGTGTGTCCAGGGGGACGGTCCGTGTTTGCCCAACTATCTATTTTGTGTTGCTTGTAGGAGTTATGAGATTGATCACTGTTCGTTATATTCACCTATATATATATATATATATATATATAAAGCACTAAATAATCACAACTAGGTACTGAAAATTTTCGCCCCAGCCCGGGGTCGAACCAGCGACGTACGGCACCCACCGCCTAGCAAGATTGTCAAACCAGTGCGTAAGTCCACTCGGCCACAACGACTTCCCTGAAAAGGAAGCTTTGTTATGCTCCTAAAGCGCTACTTATACACACTGATGCAATCCCACACAGTCGCTGTGTCATTCAGTGATATATATATATATATATATATATATATATATATATATATATATACCATCATTGTTATAAATGTATGCGTATTTGTTCATATGCGTAAGCGTTGGAATTCATATATACGTTTAAACGACATTGCATTTATTAGTATATCAAGCAGAACTTTGCTAAAACGCATCTCTGTCACGTTTATTTCTCAACAGGTTCTGTTCAATATGATGAACAAAGACCTTTCATACATGAAAGTGCGTGAAGACACTTATTTTCTATTGTCTTAGACCAGCAAATCCACGTGAAAATCGTATTCACAAACACTGCAACAGGTCCACACATCCTTATACAATGGAATGGAAAAAACTGTAATTCTGTGTTTATAAAATAATTGTTTGTAAATGTGGGCATGGAAATACTGTAAACATTTTACATTTGTAAACATATAACACCACTCTGATTTCACGAACAAGTACTCTACAGTTGAAATTAAAAATATGTTGGAGTTCCTCATCGACAATATCCTCGTAGTCTTTGGGGACCAGGTCTTCCAACAGGCTGTTGGAATTCCCATGGGCATGAATTGTGTTCCTTTCTTAGCTGACCTGTTTTTATATTCTTATGAAGCACAATTCATTCAAAAACTTCTACATGAAAAAAAAATTTCTTGCTGTGGCCTTCAGTGCAACATTTAGATATATATCGACGACGTTTTATTTAGTAGCAAAAATAATTTTCATTCATATGTCGATTCGATATATCCCTGCGAATTCAAAATAAAAGACACAACAGAGTCGTCCACTTCTGTTTCATACTTAGATATTTTATTGAGAATAGATATTAACGGCATACTTACAAATCAACTTTATCATAAACGGGATGATTTCAGCTTCTCCATCGTCAACTTCCCATATTTATGAAGCAATATTCCATTATCAACTTCATATAGTGTTTATATCTCTTAACTGATTCGATATGCAAGAGCTTGTTCTGTGTATGATCAGTTTTTAAATCGAGGCAGGATACTGACAAACAAGTTGATGGTGCAGGGGTTTCAACAGTCTCGTTTAAAGTCAGCATGTCGCAAATTCTATGGTCGTTATAACAATCTAGTTTGCCAAAACAACATATCATTAGGTCAAATGCTGTCTGATTTGTTTCATATCGATTGTTAGGCCGTTCTTGGCACAATGATTTTGACACGGATAACTCCGTTTACCTGATCAAGATATAGGGCTCACGGTGGATGTGACCTCCTAGGCACCTGATCCCACCTCTGGTGTGTCCAGTGGTCCGTGTTTGCCCAATTCTTTATTTTGTATTGCTTATAGGAGTTATGAGATTGATCACTGTTCGATATCTTCACCTTTTATTTGGCCGTGTTCTCTTTGTAGCGCCTTTTGCAGAAAACAGCTGCCACTAGATCAAGTGCGTCACTAAATGCTTACATGCATAGAAAGTGTTAAGTCTAGTTAGAGTCAGCGCTAAATCAAATCTACTCCAATTAATCAAAAACCTACTTTCCGCCAAAAGTTATACATGCTAAATATACTTCATTTACAGTTGTAGGTAATAATGTATATATCATGTTTCATTTCTTAAATGCATTAAAAAAATCAGTATCTATCTGAGAACGAATGGAAAAATTGGCATATTTCTATCGTAAAACCACGCAGTATTTTCGTAACGCAATTCAACTCATTTTACCGATTGGTCGGTTAGAAAGTCACTTGGATACTTCATGTAGCATGTACATTTATTCTGACGTCAGATAATATAATTTTCTTGACTTAATAAACCATTAGAAGCTGTTTATCGTGGGTGTGGTAGATTAGTGGTTTGGCGCATGCTTCGTAACTGTGACGTTCCGGGTTTGATTATCATGGGCCATTTCAAATCCAAGACATTTGAAATAGCTGATGATTGTTCTTTCGCCAAGCGCTGGATTCTTGCAAAAAGAAAGTCATGGGTCTTTGGGATAAAATCCAAGAGGGTACCAAGTCAAAAGTAGATGTTTTCAACACATAATCTCACTGCAAGGGTTTTGAGCGCCATGTATAGGTCAACATGTGATTTGAAAAATGACCCTTTACCTTCAGTGTCTCTATAGAAGTGACCTCCAGCTGGTGGTGTCCCTATAGAAGTGACCTTCAGCTGGTGGTATCCCTATAGAAGTGACCTCTAGCTGGTGGTGTCCCTATAGAAGTGACCTTCAGCTGGTGGTGTCCCTAGCTGGTGATGTCCCTATAGAAGTGACTTTCAGCTGGTGGTGTCCCTATAGAAGTGACCTTCAGCTGGTGGTGTACCCATAGAAGTGAAATATGTTCGAATGAGACTTGTATCAGCTGACAACATTATATTCAAACCGATACTAAAGATTTGCAAGTGTTGACATTTTGATTATCTGCAGGTCGTGTCGTGCCCTCACACCTGATGGCGCTGTACAGTAACAGAAAACTTCTTGGCTTTTCTGGCGCAGGCACCTTTTATGGATTCATTACGGATTGTGTATTTTATTCCGACAGAAATTTCCGCTGGCTTGGACGATCCCGGTACCGCTGTAAGTGTCACCTAGTGTTTTTAAGGATTCTTAAAGGAATATATAATACCATGACTTAATCTAGTTACATATTTGTACATATATGTACATGGAATTCTAGGGAATCTCTCTCGTCCCCTTTTTTCTTTTGGTGCTTTGTAGATGTTTTTTGGTGGATGACTATATTCAAATCTCATAGCCAGCGTGCTTTTAATGCCAAAATAACCTATTACACATCGTGAGTATTCAATTATTAATTATTTAAAATCATATGATTACTGTAAAATCGTTGATTTCTCCTGATTTTTGGAGTTTCAGTGGCATTAGGTATACCAAAGGATATGATTAATCTTTAAAAAAGGGGGGGGGGGGGACTACTACAGTAAAAACACGTTCTTCAACCTTCACAATCACGTTGAATTCTCTATAAACACGATTTTGAAAATTGATTCCATGGCATATTATAGCATTTCAAGGTATTTCCGTATAATTTGTCCTATCGTCGGTTTTGCATTCTTTATAGAATATAAACCACCTCGTGACTTAATCATCAATTCTAAGAATTTATGATATATTGACTAGTGCAATGTATATATGAGATGTTGACCACTACATCTGTAAGAATATAAAGGATATTGACCACTGCATCACTGTAACATATATACAGATTAAATAGAATTCAAGTTTAGTCTTATTGTAAACGGCGTTTAAGGTGAAGATAACGAACAGTGATCAATTTCATAACTCCTATAAGGAATGCAAATAGTTGGGTAAACACGGAAATATGAATATACCAGAGGTGTGGTCAGCTGCCTAGGAGAAGTAAGCATCCCCTGTCGACCGGTCACATCCGCCGTGTCTTATGTGATATATTCATATACCGAGATCTAGATGTCGCGGTGTGACCGGTCAACAGAGAATGGTTACTCCTCCTAGACACACAATCACACCTTTGGTATAATGTCCTGGCAGCCTTGTTTGCCCTTTTGTTATTTTTGTGCCTTTTATATTCATATCAAATCAAAAATAAAAAGTCGTCGCATGCGAAATAGCTTGTAATATATTTATCGCAATTCACCTTTGAATTAGAACGCTTTGGCCGATGTAGTATTGCGTTGTGTGACGACACAATTGAATATGTTTGTAATACAATTGCGAAATGCAACAGAAACTCTCATTGGTCCATATGTATAAGTCCGCCCAAATTCCCTTATACGGGAGTAGTCGGCATTAGAAAACATGACGGCTAGATGGAAACAAACTTCAAAGGAAGAAAGAAAAAAAGTTTTATTCTTGTGTTGTTGTCTCATAAATTTGATATTAAAAAAATCCTAACATATTTTCCTACTATATTTTAATTAATATATTATCCCAGTTCCATTAGATGATAATTATTCAAATAGCTAAACTCACGGTCTCCATCTCTGCCACACGAGTGTTAAGGACCATAATGGGTTTATGTAGCATTTTCGTTAATCAAGAGCTTATTTTACCTTTACAAAAACTGTATCTTTTAATTTCTATTAATCATTCGTGTTGATAATTAATGACGAGTGAATACATAACTTACAACCAATTTTATGAATAGATACCAATAGCAACAGTAGTTCGAATTGACCGGCTACCTAACATGGCTACGTCAACAAACGAAATCATTTGAAGCTGCGAGTTTTCGGGTCGTGTGTGGCTTTAATGAATATTTGAAGGTATGTTTGGACACAAATATAGTAGGAAAATATGTTAAAGAGACACTACAGCTCATTTTCCACATTTTAATGAAGTGTTTTTTAAACCATATATTGATAAAATGATAAAATTCACATCGATACTGACAATTTTGAACATT